>NC_057725.1:71623736-71635141 GCF_004010195.1 Chiloscyllium plagiosum | reverse complement strand
TTCGCATCCTGCCACATGTATAATTTTCAATTTGAATGGCTGCAATAACAAGCTCCAATAACAAGTTTAGTCCTTAAAGTTTTGTCCTTAAATTTCTCCAAAAACTTTAATGGGTTATGATCAATATATATACTTGTGTCAGACACATTACTACCAACGTAAGTGTTGAAATGTTGTAACGCCAACACCAATCTCAAGGTTTCCTTCTCAGTTGTTGAAAGCTTCTTTTGATGAATGTTCGGTTTCCTGGAGAAGTATTGATAGGTCTTTCTATCTTCCCGTCTTCTTGTGAGAGTACAGCACTAACACCCACATCACTTATATCAAAAGCCACCATGAATGGCTTTGCGTAATTAGGTGTGGTTCATACTGGGGCAGTGGTTAACACAGCTTTAGGCTGTCAAATGCTTTCTGACAGTCTGCCTTCCACTGAAACCTCCTGCATTTCTGTAGTAATTCAATAATTTAGCCAACTGCTAAATTTCAGTATGAACTTCTGGCAAAATCCACTCAATCCCAGGAAGTGTAGTAACTCTGTCTTCATTGATGGTATGGGAAACTGCCCAATAATCTGCTTTGTCTCAACCATTTGATCAAACATGGTCTCTGATAATTCTACTTTAACTCCCTTATATGTATTCTGTGATTTCTCCTCCTGTTTCAGCTGGTAACTGTGAGCTTGCTACCATACAATCAGGAAAAATCCCAGGATATGCTTCCTGCAATACCCCAGATGCCTGATTTTACACTGGCCTTTCAAACACAATAGGCGGCACTTATACCTGTGACCCAGCTGTATCGTTATCAAGGGCAAATGATATTCCTGGTGTCAAGAGGTCATCTAGTCCTCCTACCACCACTTCTTCACTTTTCACTGGACACTCTAACCTCACTCGACATAAGTGAATTCCACGTACTAGCACTTTTTCTGGCAATAGTCCTGCTGAGTGACATATCTCCTTAGATTCCTGGGTCCCTCCTTAGATTCCTGAAACCTTGTCTGCAGGCGTCTGGCTCCAGCTCATATACACTTAAAATGGCTTTCCTCACCTCCTCATATTCCCCAGATACCTCCTCTGATAGTGAGGCAAATACCTCACTAGCTCTACATACCAGCTTTATTTGGATCAACAAAACCCACATGGTCACTGGTCGCTTCATTTCTTTAGCCACTTCCTCAAATGCGATGAAAAAGTATTCTACATCCTTCTCCTCAAATTAAGGCAATGTTTGGATGTAATTGAACAGATCCCCACCAGCCCTTAGCTGTGATGGGTTTGCACATCCTCACTGTTCTCCTCACTAAGTCTACCTTCTACCTTCACCTCCATCCTTTTTAACCAACTTTCCTGTTTAAGTGCCAGTTTCTGAAGGTCAAATTCTCTCTTTATTTCTCTTTTTCCGCGTTCTCTTCTCCTTTCTGGTCTGCTATGGCGATTCTGTCCTTTCCTTTTCATTATGCTCAGCCCTTCCTTTTCCTTTCCTTTTGTTTTTTTCTGCTAAAGCCGTTTGCACTTTTTCATTTTTGTCTGCTTTTAATCGTAATTTAAACTGTTTCCATTCTTTTCCATGTTAAAGCTCTCTCATTTCCAATTAAATTCCAGCCATTTCCAGAGATTCTGATGACGTTTCCAGCAAATGTAAATGCTGAGCTGTTGCTGGAATTATCTCTCCTTTTCTGACGGATGAAGATGATCTCATCTCCAGCATGTCTGCCAGTTCCAACAGCTTTGCCTTGCTCACCTTTTATAAAACCTTAGTTCATGGAATGCCCTGCCAGTAACAGTGGTGGACTCTCCCTCTTTATGGGCATTTAAGAGGGCATTGGATAGGTATATGGAGGATAGTGGGTTTGTGTAGTTTAGGTGGGCTTGGATCGGCGCAACATCGAGGGCCCAAGGGCCTGTACTGCGCTGTATTCTTCTATGTTCTATGTTCTATGTTCTATTGGAGGTGTAGTGGACAGCGAAGAAGGTTACCTCAGATTACAACAGGATCGTAAACAGGTGGGCCAATGAGCTGAGGTGTAGCAAGATGGAGTTTGAATACAATAAAAAGTACAGCAGGTCAGGCAGCATCCAAGGAGCAGGAGGGTTGACGTTTTGGGCACAAGCCCTTCATCAAGAATACGGGAGGTGGGGAAAGGGGACTGAGAGATAAATAGGAGGGTTGGGATGGCAGTGGGGGGAAGGTAGCTGGGAAGGTGATAGGTAGGTGCAGGTAGGGGCTGATAGAGATAGGTCAGAGCCGAGGGAGAACAGAAGGGTGGGAAGGAAGATGGACAGTTCGGACAGGTCAAGGAAGCAGTGCTGAGTTGGAGGGTTGGATCTGGGATGAGGTGGGGGAGGGGAGATTAAAAACCAGTGAAGTCTATGTTGATGCTGTGTAGTTGATGGGTCCCAAGGTGGAAGATGAGGCATTCTTCCTCCAGGCGTCAGGTGGCTTGGAGTTGTAGAGGAGACAAAGCTCTTGCATGTCCTTGGCAGAGTGGGAAGGAGAGTTGAAGTGGTCGGCACAGGGTGGTGGAGTTGTTGGGTGCATGTGTCCCAGAGATGTTCCCTGAAGCTTTCCAGGAGTTGGCATCCTGTCTCGCTGCTATAGAGGAGACCACATTGAGAAGAACGGACACAGTAGATAAGGTGTTTGAATATGCAGGAAAATCTCTGCTGGATGTGAGAAGATCCTTTGGATGGGGATGAGCAGAGAGTTGTGAGCACAGGTTTTACACGTCTTGTGGTGGCAAGGGAAGGTGCCGGGTATGGAGAGTGTGTTGGTGGGAAATGTGGACTTAATGAAGGAGTTGCCGGGGGAATGGTGTCTGTGAAATGCTGATAGGGGTGGGGAGGGAAATATGTCTCTGGTGGTGGGGTCTGTCTGTAGGTGGCAGAAATGGCGGAGGGTGATGCGCTGTGTCTGGAGATCAGTTGGGTGGAAGGTGAGAACCAGAGGGATTCTCTCCTTGTTACAGTTGGAGGGGTCTGGTTCAACACCAGATGTTCAATCAGTGGAGGAGATGTACTGGAGAGCATGATTGATCCTGTGGGAGAGGCAATTGCAGTCCTTGAAATACGAGGCCATGTGGGATGTTCTGGAGTGGAATTGCTCCTCCTATGAGCAGATACAGCAGAGGCAGAGGAATTGGGAGTAAAGGGTTGTGTTTTTACAGGAGTGGGGTTGGGAAAAGGTGTAGTTCAGGTAGCTGTGGGAGTCGGTGGTTTGGAATAGAGTCTGTGTGGGGTTGGTCGCCAGAGATGGATACGGATAGGTCCAGGAAAGGGACAGAGGTGTCCGAGATGGTGATGGTGAAAGGTGTTAATGAAGCTGATGAACTGTTCAACCTCCTCGTGGGAGCACAATGTGCTGGTACAATCGTTAATATAGTGGAGGAAAAGGTGGGGAATGGTGTCGGTGTTGCTGCCGAAGACGGACTGTTTCACATATCCTATGAAGAGGCAGACACAGTTAGGGTCCATGCAGGTACCCATGGTCTGAAGGAAGTTGAAGGAAAAGTTGAAGGTGGAGACCAGTTCCACCAATTGAATGAGTGTGTCTGGGAGGGGAACATTTTGGGTCGGGAGGAGAGGAGGAAGCGAAGAGCTTGAAGGCCTTCACCATGGTGGATGGACATGTACAGGGACTGGATGTCCATGGTGAGGATGAGGCAATGGGGGGCTGGGGATCCAAAAGTCATGAAACAGGTGAAGGGAGTGGGGGTATCCCGAATGTTTGTGGGGAGCTCCTGGACCAAGGAGGACAGGGTGGTGTCAAGATGTGAGGAGATAAGTCTGGTGGGTCAGGAACAAGTGGAGATGATGGGTTGACTGGGACATTTTGGGTCAGGAGATAGTCAGTTCAAGGGTTGTCAAGTCTGGTGAAGGAGCTCAGTCAGAATGAGGATTATTTTCATTGGTTTGGGTGTACTGTAGTCCCCATCATCTAGAAGTTCATTCAAAATTTGGCCATTGTTAACTGAGCTTTACACCAGTTAGAGAAAGATCAAGCTGAATAAAATAATCAGTGCTTGGGATCTTCACTGAGAGGACCCATCACTCCCTATCCATGTCAGCTTCCTCCAACCATTTCCTGTTGATCGCAGAGTCCCAGCTGAACTTGATTTATTTCAGCTCATTGACACAGTCCTGCTGGGATTCCTCTGTTAAACATCAGCTCTGGTCCAGGAGTGAATAGCATAATTCTTCCTGCGGCGAGCCCATGTGCTGTTGGAAGGACTGTTTGTGTGGGTGCTGGGTATACACACTGATGCATCCACATTTAAACCGCGGTGTTGGTCTAGGAATGTCTCGGTGTAGGTGATGCTCCTTTGTTTTGTTCCAGTCTTATTCAGCTGCCTTGCTGTGATGACTGTCTTTGTGCCATTCATTTGATCAGCTCAATGTGGAGTAACTTTATCAACTTATTTAAAATTTCCACAAATTCCCGGTACTCAACAGACCTTCTTTGGCATTTTTCTCCCGTCTTCAATTCCTCCAATTCCGTTTCAGGCAATTGTCTCTCTGTTACTATCATGCATAAGCTCAGAGACTCCCATATCTATCATGGTCCCACCCATCTCCATTCCTTTGGTCTGTTGCCCCTTATATCTATCTCGTTGTTGGTATTGTCGACAGCGAAGGTTATCTAAGATTACTAAGGGACTTGGTCAAGTGAGACAACAGGCTGATTGGTGGCAGATAGAGTTTATTGCAGTTTAGTAAAAAAAACAAGGTCAGGACTTGTACAGTTAATGGTAGGGCCCCAGGTAGCTTTGTCGAATGGAGACACCGAGGGATTCAGGCACATTGTTCCGTTAAAGTTGTGTCACAGGTAGACAGGGTGGTTAAGATGATGGTTAACATGCTTGCTTTCATTGCTCAGACCATTGAGTCGTCATGTTGACGTTGCACAGGACATTGATGAGGCCACTTTTGGAATACTGTGTATAGTTTGAGTCACCCTGCTCTAGGAGAAAGTGAGGTCTGCAGATGCTGGAGATCAAAGTTGAAACTTTATTGCTGGAACAGCACAGCAGGTCAGGCAGCATCCAGGGAACAGGAGATTCGACGTTTCGGGCACAGGCCCTTCTTCAGGAATGAGCAGAGAGTGTTCAGCAGGAGAAGTGGATGGACATGTCTAGGGACTGGATGTCCATGGTGAGGATGAGGCAATGGGGGGCTGGGGATCCAAAAGTCATGAAACAGATGAAGGGAGTGGGGGTATCCCGAATGTTTGTGGGGAGCTCCTGGACCAAGGAGGACAGGGTGGTGTCAAGATGTGAGGAGATATGTCTGGTGGGTCAGGAACAAGTGGAGATGATGGGTTAACTGGGGCATTTTGGGTCAGGAGATAGTCAGTTCAAGGGTAGTCAAGTCTGGTGAAGGAGCTCAGTCAGAATGAGGATTATTTTCATTGGTTTGGGTGTACTGTAGTCCCCATCATCTAGAAGTTCATTCAAAATTTGGCCATTGTTAACTGAGCTTTACACCAGTTAGAGGAAGATCAAGCTGAATAAAATAATCAGTGCTTGGGATCTTCACTGAAAGGACCCATCACTCCCTATCCATGTCAGCTTCCTCCAACCATTTCCTGTTGATCGCAGAGTCCCAGCTGAACTTGATTTATTTCAGCTCATTGACACAGTCCTGCTGGGATTCCTCTGTTAAACATCAGCTCTGGTCCAGGAGTGAATAGCATAATTCTTCCTGCGGTGAGCCCATGTGCTGTTGGAAGGACTGTTTGTCTGGGGGCTGGGTATACATACTGATGCATCCACATTTAAACCGCGGTGTTGGTCTAGGAATGTCTCGGTGTAGGTGATGCTCCTTTGTTTTTGTTCCAGTCTTATTCAGCTGCCTTGCTGTGATGACTGTCTTTGCGCCATTCATTTGATCAGCTCAATGTGGAGTAACTTTATCAACTTATTTAAAATTTCCACAAATTCCCGGTACTCAACAGACCTTCTTTGGCATTTTTCTCCCGTCTTCAATTCCTCCAATTCCGTTTCAGGCAATTGTCTCTCTGTTACTATCATGCATAAGCTCAGAGACTCCCATATCTATCATGGTCCCACCCATCTCCATTCCTTTGGCCTGTTGCCCCTTATATCTATCTCGTTGTTGGTATTGTCGACAGCGAAGGTTATCTAAGATTACTAAGGGACTTGGTCAAGTGAGACAACAGGCTGATTGGTGGCAGATAGAGTTTATTGCAGTTTAGTAAAAAAAACAAAGTCAGGACTTGTACAGTTAATGGTAGGGCCCCAGGTAGCTTTGTCGAATGGAGACACCGAGGGATTCCGGCACATTGTTCCGTTAAAGTTGTGTCACAGGTAGACAGGGTGGTTAAGATGATGGTTAACATGCTTGCTTTCATTGCTCAGACCATTGAGTCGTCATGTTGACGTTGCACAGGACATTGATGAGGCCACTTTTGGAATACTGTGTATAGTTTGAGTCACCCTGCTCTATGAAGGATGTTACTAAATTGGAGAGGGTTCAGTAAAGATTTACCAGGATGTTGTCAGAGGTGGAGGGTTTGCGTTATAAAACAGGCAGGATAGGCTGGGAATGTTTTGACTGAGCGTAGGAGATTGAGGGGTGACCGTTTGGAGGTTTATAAAATCATGAGGGGCATAGATAAGATGAATAGCAAAGGTCTTTTCCTTAGGGTGGTGGAGTTCAAAATTACGCACCATATTTTTAAGATGAAGAAGGTTTAAAAAGGACATATTAAGCAATTTATTTCTGAATGCAGAGAGCGGCTCATGTGCAGAATGAACTTGATTAGATTAGATTAGATTCCCCACAGTACAGAAACAGGCCAACAAGGTCACACCATCCTCAGAAGAGTAACCCACCCAGACCCATTCCCCTACATTTACCCCTGACTAATGTACCTAACACTATGGACAATTTACCATGCCCAATTCACCTGACCTGCCCACCTTTGGATAGTGGGAGGAAACTCGAGCACCCAGAGGAAACCCACGGAGACACAGGGACAATGTGCAAGCTCCACACAGACAGTCACCCAAGGTGGGAATCGAATCCGGGTCCCTGGTGCTATGAGGCAGCAGTGCTAACCACTGAGCCACCATACCGCCCCAAAGTCCCTGCTTCACCCCACACCTCCCCCAACCAAAGAAAGTGGTGGATAATTACAACGTTTAAAAGATATTTGGATAAGTAGATGAATTGGAAAGGTTTGGAAGGTTATGGGCCAAATGCAGGCAAGTAGGACTAGTTTAGTTTGGGAACATGGTCAGAGTGGATGAGTTAGACTAAAGGGTCTGTTTGCGTGCTGCATGATGCAATGACTCTGTGTGAGAAACAATAAACCAACGTTCTTTATTCTGTCCAATATATTACTCAGTTAAATATTCGAGTGTAAGCCACACTGTGAACTAGTGTTAGCTGTTATTTTACATGTTACCCAGGAGTTTTCAATAACAGGAGTTTATTCTGATAGCTTATGAAATTTAAATATCCTGTTATATAATGAATGATCTCCTCAAGCTTTAGTCACTATCAAAGTGCCTGCATTAATTTCAAGCCAACTTATTGCTCTTTTTTTGGGATAATTTCTGAAAGTTCCATGATTCCATAGATCCTCAGACACAGAGGCCAAATAACCAGTCAATGACTGTAATGGGGGTTTTTACCACCCAGTGTTTGCGGAAACCAGTACACGTACAGACTTGTGGAAATCTCCCTAGTTATTCCATACAGATCTACTAATAAGATATAACTCTAATAGGTCTGCGAGGAGTCTTTAAGTTGTTTAGAATTCAATCTATAAATCTTTAGATATCATTATTCAATTATAATTCTATTAAACAATTCTTTGAAAAATCCTTCCTCTAATTTTCTAAGTCAAAGTCTGTTTGACTATATAGGTTATATAGCATTTAATTTCTCTCGTGTACAGTTTATACAAGCCATAATATGAGAAACATTGCTATTTTATTTTAACTGCATTTTTGGTTGAAATTCCTAACACATCCATGCATTGTAAATCATGTAAATAAAATATTTAGAACATAGAACATAGAACAGTACAGCACAGAACAGGCCCTTCAGCCCACGATGTTGTGCCAACCACTGATCCTCATGTATGCACCGTTAAATTTCTGTGACCATATGCATGTCCAGGAGTCTCTTAAATGTCGCCAATGACCCTGCCTCCACAACTGCTGCTGGCAACGCATTCCATGCTCTCACAACTCTCTGTGTAAAAAACTCGCCTCTGACATCCCCTCTATACCAGCTTAAAACCCCTCCAACGTCTCGTGTTAGTAATTTCTGCCCTCGGAAATAGTCTCTGGCTATCGATTCTATCTATGCCTCTCATTATCTTGTATACCTCAATTAGGTCCCCTCTTTTCCTCCTTTTCTCCAATGAAAAAAGTCCGAGCTCAGTCAACCTCTCTTCATAAGATAAGCCCTCCAGCACAGGCAGCATCCTGGGTAAACCTCCTCTGAACCCTCTCCAAAGCATCCACATCTTTCCTATATTAGGGCGACCAGAACTGGACGCAGTATTCCAAGTGCGGTCTAACCAAAGTTTTATAGAGCTGCAACAAGATCTGATTAGATTAGATTAGATTAGATTAGATTAGATTAGATTAGATTAGATTACTTACAGTGTGGAAACAGGCCCTTCGACCCAACAAGTCCACACCGACCCGCCGAAGCAAAACCCACCCATACCCCTACATTTACCCCTTACCTGACACTACGGGCAATTTAGCATGGCCAATTCACCTGACCTGCACATCTTTGGACTGTGGGAGGAAACCGGAGCACCCGGAGGAAACCCACGCAGACACGGGGAGAACGTGCAAACTCCACACAGTCAGTCGCCTGAGTCGGGAATTGAACCCGGGTCTCTAGCGCTGTGAGGCACTGTGCCACCGTGCCGCCCACAAACCCACGTCTCTTAAACTCAATATCCCTGTTATTGAAAGCCAAGACACCATATTCTTAACAACCCACACTTGGGTGGCCATTTTAAGGGATCTGTGTACCTGCACCCCAAGATCCCTCTGTTCCTCCACACTGCCAAGAATCCTATCCTTAATCCTGTACTCAGCTTTCAAATTTGACCTTACAAAATGCATGACCTCGCATTTATCCAGGTTGAACTCCATCTGCCATCTCTCAGCCCATCTCTGCATTCTGTCAATGTCCCGCTGCAGCCTATAACAGCCCTCTATACTGTCAACGACACCTCCAAACTTTTTGTCATCTGCAAACTTGCTGACCTATCCTTCAATCCCCTCATCCAAGTCATTAATAAAAATTACAAACAATAGAAGCCCAAGGACAGAGCCCTGTGGAACACCACTCACCACAGATTTCCAGGCAGAATATTTTCCTGCTACTACCACTCGCTGTCTTCTGTTGGCCAGCCAATTCTGTATCCAGACATCTTTGTTCCCCTGAATACCATTCCTCCTGATCTTCTGAACGAGCCTACCATGGGGAACCTTATCAAATGCCTTGCTGAAGTCCATATACACCACATCCACAACTCGACCCTCATCAACCTTTCTAGTCACATCCTCAAAGAACTCGATAAGGTTTGTGAGGCATGACCTGCCCCTCACAAAGCCGTGTTGACTGCATTTAATCAAGCCATGCTCTTCCAGATGGTCATAAATCCTATTCCTCAGAATCATTTCTAACACCTTGCAGACGACAGACGTGAGACTTATGGTCTGTAATTGCCGGGGATATCCCTATTTCCTTTCTTGAAGAGAGGAATTACATTTGCCTCATTCCAGTACTCAGGTACGACACCAGTGGAGAGTGAGGTTGAAAAGATCTTCGCAAGTGGCGAAGCAATTGCATTTCTCGTTTCCCAAAGCAGTCGAGGACAAATCTGGTTCGGGCCTGGCGACTTGTCAATCTTAGCTCACTGATATGATATCATTGCACAGTCCTAAATCCATTAAGCCTAAAGACTTTTAGAAATCTCAATGTGGACCCAGTTAGTGCTTTGATCTGATTTTGCCATGTTCTCGGGAGATTATCAATTTCACTTGCTGTATTTCTAATTTGTTCTTTAACCATCTCCTTCACCCAATCACTTTGCAGGCTGTTTGATGAAGGAATTGACCCAGAAACTCCTCCAAGGGCTGAGTTGTCAGTGTGGAGGAGACACAAGCAACAAAATGGAGAAATCTCTCAAACTGCCCATCTTCCTTGCGATGGGCTTCACTGAGGAGCCTTGGGTTGTCCCTGGGTTCTGGGGTCAGGAACTGTACCAGAGCAGCTACAAACACTTGGATGGTGAGATGTGGGAATGTGGAAACTGCACTGTAGACAGAATCGTCTCCCGCCAAAAATTCCATCATGAATCCAGACAGGAACTGGGAGGATTGTTGGATGTACTGGATCAAATCTCCATTCCTAAGCACAATCTTCTTCTCAGAGGCTCCTGTGAAGGCCATCTCACCAAGCTTCAGTAACACATCACGGGGATCTTCAATCTCTCGGCTATGGTTTTGCAGATGTAATAAATATAGTAGGAGTAGAGCTGGGTGATGGTCCTGGGAACTTGCTGTTGTTTCCTGTCTTTTTCTGTGAAAAATTGACCCAGTGACAGACCGAGGATCCAGCAGTACGAAGGGTTGTAGCACATGGTGTACAGGATCTCGTTCTCCTCCACGTGCCTGAAAACAGCTGCTGCCACCGTCTGTTCCTCAAAAAACCTGTCAAAACATTCCTTCCGCTCATCCCCAACAAATCCCAAGATTTCATCCCAGACACCGATCCCAGCCTTTTCCAACAAATGGGATGCAGTCGGACAGCTGGTCACTAACACTGAACATCCTGGGAGCAGCTTGTGCTGGATTAAACTGTACACAATGTCAGACACTTCACACCAGCTTTCAGGGTCTGTGCACATGAACTGAGATTCTGTATTTCTCCGACTGTCAGAAAAATCGATGCTGTCTTTGAATTCATTCAAACCATCGAATGTAAACAGCAAACCCTCTGGGTTCTTCCAGAGCTCTCCCAAAACATTCCCAAATTAAGGATACTGATCCAGTATCAGGTTCCTCAGGTTTATACGACAGTTAATCGTGTTCAAATCCCAAAATTTAAAACTGAAAACAAATGTAAATTCTGGCTATATTTTCCCAGTTGCTCAGTCATAAACAACCTTTTGTACCATTATTGTCTTTCCAATCCCTGGGTCACAATCACTGTTACCATACTTGCATTGACCTAAGTAGGAAAGATGTATTGGGTAGGCTAGAGGTTATTAAGGTAGACAAATCCCCAGGACTGGATGAGATCTATCCCAGGTTGCTGAGGGAGGTGAGAGAGGAAATAGCTGGGGCCCTGACATATATCTTTAGAGCATCCTTAAACAAAGGTGAAGTGCCGGACGACTGGAGA
>NC_057725.1:71621318-71622816 GCF_004010195.1 Chiloscyllium plagiosum | reverse complement strand
ATATACATAAATGATCTGGAAGAGGGCACTGTTGGTATGATCAGCAAGTTTGCAGATGACACGAAGATTGGTGAGTAGCAGAAAGCATAGGGGACTGCCAAAGAATACAGGAGAATATAGATAGACTGGAGAGTTGGGCGGAGAAGTGGCAGATGGAGTTCAATCCAGACAATTGCGAGCTGATGTATTTTGGAAAGCCTACAGTGAACTATACTGTAAACAGAAGAGCCTTGGGAAAATTTGATAAGCAGAGAGATCTGGGAGTTCAGGTCCATTGTACCCTGAAGGTTGCTGCACAGGTGGATAGAGTGGTCAAGAAGGCATATAGTATGCTTGCCTTCATCAGAAGGGGTATTGAGTATAAGAGCTGCAAGGTCACATTAAAATTGTACAAGACTTTGGTTCGGCCGCATTTAGAATACTGTGTACAGTTGTACAATTCTGGTCGCCACATTACCAAAAGGATGTGGACGCTTTGAAGAGGGTACATAGAAGGTTTACGAGGATGTTGCCTCATATGAAAGGGGCGAGCTATGAAGAGAGGTTGAGTAGGTTAGGATTGTTTTCATTAGAAATAAGGAGATTGAGGTCTACAAAATCATGAAGGTTATAGACAAGGTGGATAGAGATAAGATTTTTCCCAGGGTGAAGGATTCAGTAATGAGAAGTCATGCTTTCAAGGTGAGAGGTGAAAAGTTTAAGGGGAATACACTAGGCAAGTACTTTACACAGAGGGTAGGAGGTGCCTGGAATTTGTTGCCAGCAGAGGTAGTAGAGGCAGACATGGGGTAGATTCATTTAAGATGTGTCTCAACATGAGTAGGTGGGGAGAAGAGGGATACAGATGCTTAGGAATTGGGCAGTAGGTTGAGAGAGTGCATATGGATTGGCTCATGCTTGGAGGGCCAAAGTACCTGTTTCTCGGTTGTAGATTTTTACTTTGTTCTTTGTTCTTTGTAATTTATCTGGGGGATAAAAACTGCTCTGGAACAACTGATGAGATTGTATTTTTTCCAGGTCTCTCCAGAGATGTTTGTCTCTCTACATCTCATGATCTTGGCCTCTTACCAGCAGCTCATCTTCCATTAATGTCCGATATCGTATGTTCGCGATCAGCAGTAACTCAGTGTATTAATCCACCAGCTCGAAACTGTTCATCTTCTCATTTACTGGGACAGTGTTCACTCAGATTTTTAGTTTGTACCTGGAGCATCACCTCGTGTTTCGACTGAACACCTTCAATCTGGAACAGAAAGAAAGTGGTTCACAATGTTAGCTGTACTGTCATTACAACAATTTCTCAATACCATTTCATGATGTAATATCTACTATTGAATAAATTGCTGTCGATTTTATTTACAGCTTCAATCAACCTATGTGCAGCAATCGAACCAGTTTTTGGAAAACCCTTGAAATTGGGCAATGGTCCAGAAATGTTTCAATCATCAACTGATTTTAATCTGTACTCACCATGAAGATTTCCCTCAGATCATTAATA
>NC_057725.1:71618456-71621027 GCF_004010195.1 Chiloscyllium plagiosum | reverse complement strand
ATCTGGGTTGACATGACACCAATTGTTAAAGTGCACTTGAGAATGTAACTTTTAAAAAAGGGTTTGTGATTTACATATGAAGGAACTGAAACCAACATGGTCATTCTAAAAGATGAGAGACTTAACAAACTATCCAGGTCTTTTTCAATATATAATTTCAGTTACATCACACTGTAAACTTTTGCTATAAATTCTGTATCTTAAAATGTTTTTCTCCACAATCATCTGATGAAAGAGCAGCGTTCCAAAAGCTAATGCTTCCAAATAAACCTGTTGGACTATAACCTGTTGTTCTGTGACTTTTAACTTTATACAGCCCAGGCCAACAACGGCATCTCCTAATCTTAAAAGAGATAGACAGAGTAGATGCAAGGCACAAGTCAGGAATGTGATGACATTATCTCCAATTTGCCTGAATGAGCAACACTTGAAAAGCTTGACATGGTGGGTGGAGAGAGTCAGCAGGAGAGTCAGTGACTCACTGACAGCCACAAGGTGTGTGGCTTCTTCAGCGCACTCAAAGCCATCTCCAGGCCGAGTACCCAAGGAGTGACCCCACTAAGAGGCAATCACAGAGAGTCCCTCATCAAAGACCGAGAGGCAGTCAGCACTCACTGGAGAGAGCATTTTGAGGGCCACCTCCACCAATTCACAGCCTTCAGCACAAGTATTCCTGACACCATCCTACAACACAATACACACACCATCTTAGCAACCCTCCAACTCACCCTGAGGGCAAAAACACCTCCAACAACAGAACAACAACAAGCACAGATGCAATCCCCAGTGAAGGACTAAAATATGGTGGAGAGTCATTCTTGACATGAATCACCTCACCATCCTTATCTGAAATGAAGAGAGCATGCTAGGAGATTTCAGAGACACTTTTATTGTGACCAACTTCAAGAAAGAAGATAGGTCTGACCATACAGAGAGATTTCCCACTGTCTGTCATGGGTAAGGTTATCATGAGAATCCTCCTCCTCAGTAGTGTCCTCCAAGGGGCTGAAGAGCTCTTCCTGAGTCTCAATGTAGCTTCAGCCCATCAAGAGGCTGAATGGCCAGGATTGTTAGTGTGTGATAAATCTAAGCAGAGTGCAGGGAACAGCAGCAACCGCTGTACATGGCCTTCTTCAATCTTTGAGATTTTGTCTCTGTGGATCGTGAGGGATTATGGGATACCTTCCTCAAATGTGGATGCCCACAGAATTCTGTCACCATTCTCCGCCTGCTTCACAATGATTTCCAAGCTGTGGTCTTCACCAACACATTCACCACATGCATGAGCAGGATGTGACAGACAGAACTAAGGAATTCTGCAATCAACATATTAGATCTAAGCCCTGCAGTCCTGTCACTTCCCATTATGAATGATAGTGAACAAATGAACGACTCATTGCAGGAGAAGGAGGATCCACATATATCTGCAATAATCAACACTGGGTGAGCCCAGTAAATCAATGCAAAGATAAGGCTAAACCCATTCACTAAGCTGATGGGTAGACCATCTTGGCCTACACTAGTGGGTAAAGGCTGGGGCCTTGACAACATCCCAGCAATGGGACAGATGACATGTGCTCCAGAACATGCTGTACCCCTGGGCAAGCAGTTCCTGCTCAGCTACAGCACTGACATCTACCTGAGAGAGTGGAAATGTGCTCAAGTATGTGCTGTGCATCAATAACTGGACAATGCCAAACCGGCGAATTCCCACTCCATCAATATGATATCGATAATGAAAATGTGAATGAAACCTTCATCAACAGTGCTATGAAGCAGCACCTACATACCAACAATCTGCACAGTGACACCACTCAGCTCCTAACCTCACTCCAGCCTTCGTCCAAACATGGACAGAAAGAGCTGAATTCCAGAGGTGGGGTGAGTCTGACTGTACTTAACATCAAGGCTGTGTTTGGCCTGGTGTGGCTTCAAGGAGCCTGAGCAAAACTGGAGGCAATGAAAATCAGGGAAAATCTCCCCTGGGTGATGTCATCCCTGGCAGAAAAGAAGAAAGTTGTGGTTCTTTGAGGTCAGTCGTCACAACTGCGGGACATCTCTGCAGGAGTTCCTCAAAGGAGTGTCTTAGGCCTGACCATCTTCAGTAATTTCATTCATGGACTTCCCTCCATCATCGGGTCAGGCATGGGGATATTAGCTAATGATTACACTGCATTTGCGACGACTCCGGTACTGAAGTACTCTTTATCCCAATAAAGTGAGACCTGGGCAATATGCAGGCTTGGAATGAAAAGTGAAAAAAGCATACATGGCACAGAAATGCCAGACAATGATAAACTCTAACAACAGTGAATCAAACAATTGTCCTTTGATATTGAATGGGGTTACTGTTACTGATTCCTTAACAATCACCATCATGAGATTACTATTGACCAGAAACTGAACAGGACTATCCACATAAATACAGTGGTGACAAGGCAGGGCAGAAACTAGGAATACTGCAGGGAATAACTCACTGCCTGACTTCCATCAGTCCACCATCTGAAAGTCCAAGTCAGGAGTGTGGTGGAATATTCCCCATTTGCTGAGATGAGTGAGGCTGCAACAACA
>NC_057725.1:71604490-71617956 GCF_004010195.1 Chiloscyllium plagiosum | reverse complement strand
CCACTCACCTATTGTACTCTATGCTACTTTCTCCCCACCCCCGCCCTCCTCTAGCTTATCTCTCCACGCTTCAGGCTCTCTGCCTTTATTCCTGATGAAGGGCTTTTGCCCGAAACGTCGATTTTGCTGCTTGTCAGATGCTGCCTAAATTGCTGTGCTCTTCCAGCACCACTGATCCAGAATCTGGTTTCCAGCATCTGTAGTCATTGTTTTTACCACCTTTCTGGAACTGCACAGTTAAAAAAGGAAATTAGACAGATAGAACATACAACATTGCAACGCTGTACAGGCTCTTTAGGGAACTGTTCGGCTAATTATGACTGTTATATTCATAGGAAATACAGCATTATAGCACAATATAGACCTTTTATGGAATCGCTCAGTGAATAACCGAAGTTAGACTGATCGAACAAAGAGCATTACAGCACAGTACGGGCCCTTTATGGAACTGCTCGGCCACTGAAGGAAGTTAGACACACAGTACAGCACATTACAGCCCAGTAACTTCCTTTATGAAACTGCTCAGCTAAAAAATGAAATTAGACTCATAGAACATAGAACATTACAACGCAGTACAGGCCCTTTACGGAACTGCTCAGCTAATAAAGGAAATAGTACTCACAAAACATAGAACATTACAACTCAGGGAGTTAGGGACTGCTCGGCTAACTATGACCATTATATTCTTAGGAAATAGAGCATTACAGCGCAGTACAGGCCTTTTTATGGAACTGCTCAGCGAATAAAGGAAGTTAGACTCATCGAACAACACGCAATACAGCGCAGTACAAGCACTTCATGGAATTGCTTGGCCAATAAGGGAAGTTCGACTAATACAACACAGAACGTTACAGCGCAGTACAGGCCCTTTATGGAACTGCTCAGCTAATAAAGGAAATAGTACTCACAAAACATAGAACATTACAACTCAGGGAGTTAGGGAACTGCTCGGCTAATTATGATCATTATATTCTTAGGAAATAGAGCATTACAGGCCTTTTATGGAATCGCTAAGTGAATAATGGAAGTTAGACTCATCGAACGAAGAGCATTACAGCGCAGTACGGGCCCTTAATGGAACCGCTCGGCTAATGACGGACATTAGAACTAATACAGGGAGAGAGTGAGGACTGCAGATGCTGGAGAACCAGAGTTGAAAAATGTGGTGCTGGAAAAACACAGCAGGCCAGGCAGCATCCGAGGAGCAGGAGAATCGACGTTTCGGGCATAAGCCCTTCTTCAGGAATTGGAGGCAGTGGATGGGAGATCTCTTGAGGTGATGAGGTTATGGATGGTCTGGGAGATGATGGTTTGGTGGTGTGAGGTGGGGTCATGGTCAAGAGGGCGGTAGGAGGAGGTGTCCGCGAGTTGGCGGTGTAAAGATCGGTGCAAAGATCGGTGTGGCAAACTACCGTTGCGCCTCCCTTGTCTGCCGGTTTGATGGTGAGGTTGGGGTTGGAGCGGGGGGGGAGGGGGGGGTAGAGGGCTGCGTGTTGTGAGGGTGAGAAGGGTGGACAGGTTGAGGCGATCAATGTCGCAGGGGCAGTTGGATATGAAGAGATCGAGGCCGGATAAGAGGCCAGCACGGGGTGTCCAGGTGGATGGGGTGTGTTGGAGGTGGGAGAAGGGGTCGTCAGAGGGCGGGCGAGAATCCTGGTTTAAGAAGTAGGCACGGAGGCGAAGGCGGTAAAAGAAATGCTCGATGTCTCGCCACGTGTTGAACTCATTGATCAGGGAGCGTCGGGGAATGAAAGTGAGTCCTCTGCTGAAGACTGATCGTTTATCCTCAGAGAGGGGGAGGTCTGGAGGGATAGTGAAAGTACGGCAGGGCTGGGAGCTAGGACCTGGTGTGGGGCTGGAGCTGGGGGTGGGGGCGGAGTTAGTCATGGGGCGGAGTCAGTCTTGGGGGCGGAGATCGATGTGGGGGTGGAGATTGACATGGGGGCGGTGTGGTCCTTGAGCAGGTCAGTGACGTCACCGGGGGTGGAAGTGGCTGCGGCGACGGCCACTCCGGGGGCGGAAGTGGCGCGCCAGGCAGAAACGGCGCTTGTCCCAGTGGCCGTGGATCCCGCGGCGGCCACGTATCTGTCGGCGATGGTCTTCCTGGCGATCATGGAGGCGGTTGTCTAGGCGGCAATCGCGGAGGCTGCATGGTTGGTGGTGGCTGTTGTCCGTGCGGCGGTGGGGGCGGAAGTGACATCACTGTTCTCCGCGGCAGTGGTGGCTGCAGTGGCCGCGTGGGCAATGGCGCCTGAGCGGTTCCGGAGGTCGCGAGAAGGTTCTGGAACGGTCGAAGAATCCGGAGTGTGGGGGTGAGTACATGAAAGCTTTTTGTATCTCCTTTCTTTGATGTTCAATATGGCTAGGAAAAACGTTTTTTCAGTGTATGAATCCTTCTGAGGATGAAGAACAGCAAAGGTCCTTTGCAGGTCTGGGAGAGTGTTGTCCTGAGCTGGGGCAGGGCTGACTGTAGGGAATGTAGGTGGCGGCGCATGGCTTGAAGCGTGGAGCAGAGGATCCGGAGGGAGGTCTGCTGTTGGAGGCTTCGAATTTGTTGCAGGTACAGGTTGTCCTGGTTGGGTCCAAATTGTGTTGGTTTGAATGTAGTCCGGAGTCCATGCGGGGTCAGTTGGTTCCGTAGGCAGGTGCTGAGGAAAGAGATGTGGCTGTAGTAGTGAGTTTGTCTTAAGACGTGGCTGAAGAGCGTCAGGGCAGAGGAGATGACCTGGGGGGTGCAGTGAGGGAGGGACTCACTGAGATCCTTGTAGAGGGAGGAGGAGAGCTTCTTCAAGGTAGGCATCCTTACAAGAGGATTCGCAGTAGGTTAAGATCAACTAGAAGAAAGTGAGGACTGCAGATGCTGGAGTACCAGAGTTGAAATAAATGACTGTTATGTTCATAGGAAATAGAACATGACAGCACAGTATAGGCCCTTTATGGAACTGGTCGGCTAATAAAGTAAATTAGACTCATAGAACATTGAACATTACAATGCAGTACATGCTCTTTAGGGAACCGCTCGGCTAATTATGATCATTATATTCATAGGAAATAGAGAATTATAGCGCAGTACAAGCCTTTTATGGAATCGCTCAGCGAATAAAGGAAGTTAGACTCATCGAACAAAGAGCATTACAGCGTAGTACGGGCCCTTAATGTAATCGCTCGGCTAATAATGAGTTCAACTCATAGAACATAAAACATTACAGCACAGTACAGCCCCGTTAAGGAACCATTCTTCTAATAAAGTAAATTAGACACAAAGAACATATAGCCTGGAAAAACACAGTAGGCCTGAAGAAGGGCTTATTCCCGAAACATCGATTCTCCTGCTCCTCGGATGCTGCCTGGCCTGCTGTGTTTTTCCGACACCACATTTTTCAACATTAGACTAATACAACATAGAACATTACAGTGCATTACTGGCCCTTTGTGGAACCGCTCGGCTAATAAAGCAGGTTGAACATATTGAACAAAGGACAGTACAATGCAGTACAGGCCCTTTATGAAACCGCTCAACTAATAAAGGAAGTTAGACTCTTAGATCATAGAGCATTACAATGCAGTACTGGCCCATTATTAAACCGCTCGGCTAATAACGTAGGTTAGACTCATCGAATACAGAGCATTACAGCGCAATGCAGGCCGTTTATGGAACAGCTCGGCTAATAAAGAACGTTAGATGATAGAATATTACAGCGCATTAAAGGCCATTACACTAAAACAAACTAGACTATGACAGTGCAGTTCAGGCCCTTTATGGATCCGCTCGGCTAATAATGAGAGTTCCACTAATAGAACATAGAACATTACAGAACAGTACAGGCCCTTTATGGAATGACTCTTCTAATAATGGAAGTTAGACATGTAGAACATAGAACATTACAACTCAGAGCAGGCCCTTTAGGGAATCGCTTGACTAATTATGACTGTTATGTTCATAGGAAATAGAACATGACAGCACAGTACAGGCCCTTTATGGAACTGGTCGGCTAATAAAGTAAATTAGACTCATAGAACATTGAACATTACAATGCAGTACATGCTCTTTAGGGAACCGCTCGGCTAATTATGATCATTATATTCATAGGAAATAGAGAATTATAGCGCAGTACAAGCCTTTTATGGAATCGCTCAGCGAATAAAGGAAGTTAGACTCATCGAACAAAGAGCATTACAGCGCAGTACGGGCCCTTAATGTAACCACTCGGCTAATAATGAGTTCAACTCATAGAACATAAAACATTACAGCGCAGTACAGCCCCGTTAAGGAACCATTCTTCTAATAAAGTAAGTTAGACACAAAGAACATATAGCCTGTACTGCTCTTTATGAAACCGCTCGGCTAATAAAGGAATTTAGACTAATGCAGCATAGAATATAATAGCGCAGTATAGGCGCTTTATGGAACCGCTCGGTAAATACGGGAAGTTAGACTCATAGAACATAGAACATTAGAACTCAGTACAGTCCCTTTATGGAACAGCTCGGCTAATAAAGGACATTAGACTATCGAAGTTAGAACATTGCAGTGCATTACAGGTCTAATTATGACTGTTATGTTCATAGGAAATAGAACATGACAGCACAGTACAGGCCCTTTATGGAACTGGTCGGCTAATAAAGTAAATTAGACTCATAGAACATTGAACATTACAATGCAGTACATGCTCTTTAGGGAACCACGAGGCAGATAAAGGTCATTAGACTAATACAAACTAGACTATGACAGCACTGTACAGGCCCTTTATGGAACCGCTTGGCTAATACCAGAAGGTAGACTCACAGAACATAGAACATTACAGCCCAGTATAGGCCCTTTATGGAACTGCGCAGCTGATAAAGGAAGTTTGACTCATAGAACATGGACCATTACAGCACAGTACAGGCTCTTTAGGGAACCAGTCAGCTAATTATGACCGTTATATTCATAGGAAATAGAGCATTTCAGCGCAGTAATACCAACCCTCTGAAGAGCAACCCACCCAGACTCATTTGTCTACATTTACCCCCTCACTTAACAGTATGGGCAATTTAGCACGGTCAATTCACCTAAAACCAGAGCACCCGAGGAAACCCACGCAGACACGGGAAGAATGTGCAAACTCCACACAGACAGTTGCCTGAGGTGGGAATTGAACGTCGGTCTCTGGCGCTGTGAGGCAGTAGTGCTAACCACTGTGCCACCATGCCGCCCCAAATGGAACAGCTTGGCTCATAAAGGACATTAGACTATAGAAGGTAGAACATTACAGCACATTACAGGCCCTTTCTGGAACCGCTAGGCTCATAAACTAAAACAAAGTAGGCTATGACAGCGCAGTACAGGCCCTTTATGGAACCGCTCAGCTAATAAAGAAAATTAGATTCATAGAACATATAACATAACAACGCAATACAGGGTCTTTAGGGAACTGTTCGGCCAATTATGACTGTTATATTCATAGGAAATAGAGCATTACATTGCAGTACCGTCCTTTTTATGGAATCACTCAGCCAAAAAAGGAAGTTAGACTCATCGAACATAGGACGTGACAGCGCAGTACAGGCACTTTATGGAACCACTCAGCTAACAACAGACATTAGACTAATACAACACAGAACATTACAGCACCTTTATTGAACTGCTCAGCTGATAAAGGAAGTTTGACTCAGAGAACATATAACATGACAGTGCAGTACAGGCCTTTAAGAAACCGCTCTTCTAATAAAGTAAGTCAGACACATAGAACACAGAGCCTGTACTGCACTGTAATGTTCTTTATGAAACCACTCTGCTAATAAAGTAAGTTAGACTAATACAATATCGAACATGACAGCACAGTACAGACTTTATGGAACCGTTGGGCAATTAAAGGAAGTTAGACTCATAGAACATACAGCATTAAGGAGCAGTACAGACCCTTTATGGAACCGTTGGGCAATTAAAGGAAGATTGACGCATAGAGCATGGAACATGACAGCGCAGTACAGGCTGCTTATGGAACAACTTAGCAATTAAAGGAAGTTAGACTCGTAGAACATCGATCATTAAAGTGCATTACAGGCCCTTTCTGGAACCACTCGGCAAATAAAGGAAGTTAGACTAATACAACATAGCACAGGCCCTTTATGGAACTCATAGAACATAAAACATGACAGTGCAGTAGTAGCCTTTTAAGGAACCGCTCCTCTAATAAAGTAAATTGGACACATAGAACATAGGGTCTGTACTGCTCTTTATGAAACCGCTCGGCTAACAAAGGAAATTAGATTATTACAGCATCAAACATGACGGTGCAGTACAGGCCCTTTATGGAACAGCTCATCAAATAACGTAGGTGAGATTCATCGAACACAGAGCATTACAGCGCTGTATCGGCCCTTTATGGAACTGTTGGGCGAATAAAGGAAGTTAGACTCATAGCACATAAAATATGACTGCACAGTACATGCCCTTTATGGAACCACTCGGCTAATAAAGAAGGTTAGACTCATCGAACAAAGAGCATTACAGCGCAGTATCAGTCCTTTATGGAACTGCTCAGCTCATAAAGGAAGTTAGACTCATAGAACATACAGCGTTACAGCACAGCACAGGTACTTTATGGAATTGCTCGGCTAATACAGGGTGTTTGACTCATAGAACATTGAACATGACAGCGCAGTACAGGCCGCTTATGGAACCACTTGGCAATTAAAGGAAGTTAGACTCATAGAACATAGAACTTTACAGTGCAGTACAGAGCTTTATGGAACTGCTCAGTTAATAAAGGAAGTTAGACTCATATAACATAGAACATGACAGTGCAATACAGGCCCTTTATGGAACCACTTGGCTAATGCCGGACATTAAACTAATACAACATAGAACATCACAGCGCAGTGCAGGTCCTTTATGGAACCGTTCAGCTAATAAAGGAAGTTCGATTCATAGAACATAGCACATTACAGTGCAGTACAGCCATTTTATGGAACTGCACTGCTATAAAGGAAGTTAGACTCATAGAACATAGATCATTGCCATGCAGTACAGGCCCTTAATGAAACCACTCAACTAATAAAGGAAGTTAGACTTTAGAACATTACAACACAGTACAGGCACTTCATGCAAAGGCTCGGATAATAATGTAGGTTACACTCATAGAACGCAGAGAATTACAGCTCAGTACAGGCCCTTTATGGAACAGCTCGGCTAATAAAGTACTTTAGACTCATCAAACATAGGATGTGACAGTGCAGCACAGGGTATTGAATCACTCAGCTGATAATGGACACGAGACTAATACAACATAGAACATTACAGCTCAGTACAGGCCCATGATAGAACCACTTGGCTGTTAAAATAAGTTAGACTCATTCAAAATAGAACAAAACAGCGCAGTACAGGTCCTTTAGGGAACCGCTCGGCTAATTATGACCATTATATTCAGAAGAAATAGAGCATTGCAGCGCAGTACAGACCCTTTATGGACTAGCTCAGCGAATAAAGGAAGTTACACTCATCGAACATAAAACATGACAGTGCAGCACAGGCCCTTTATGGAACAGCTCGGCTAATAACGTAGGTTAGACTAATACAACACAGAATATTACAATGTAGTACAGTCCCTTTATGGAACCGCTAGACTCATAAGGGTCATTAGACTAGTACAAACTAGAATATGACAGCGCATATGGAACTGTTTAGCTAATAATTAGAGTTCCAATCATAGAACATAGCAGAGCAATACAGACCCTTTATGGAACAGCCTGGCTAATAGAGTAAGATAGACTAATATACCACAGAATATGACAGCGCAGTACAGGCTCTTAGAACATAGAACAATACAGCACAGAACAGGCCCTTCGGCCCTCGATGTTGCACCGGCCTTTGAACTATTCTCAGCTCGTCCCCTACACTATCCCATCATCATCCATGTGCTTACCTAAGGATTGTTTAAATCTCCCTAATGTGGCTGAATTGACTACATTAGCAGGTAGTGCATTCCACGCCCTTACCACTCTCTGTGTAAAGAACCTGCCTCTGACATCTGTCTTAAATCTATCACCCCTCAATTTGTAGTTATGCTCCCTTGTACACGCTGACGTCATCATCCTAGGAAAAAGACTTCCACTGTCTACCCTATCTAATCCTCTGATCATCTTGTATGTCTGTATCAAAACCCCTCTTAGCCTTCTTCTTGCCAATGAGAACAGCTTCAAGGCTCTCAGCCATTCCTCATAAGACCTTCCATCCAGATCCTGGTAAATCTCCTCTGCACCTTTTCTGATGCGCCCACATCCTTCCTGAAATATGGGGACCAGAACTGTACACAATATTCCAAGTGTGGCCGCACCAGCGTTTTGTATAGTTGCAGCATGATATTGTTGCTCCGGAACTCAATCCCGCTATGATGGAAGCCTAACACACCGTATGCCTTCTTAAAGCGCTATCCACCTGGGTGGCAACTTTCAGGGATCTATGTACATGGAGTCCAAGATCCCTCTGCACATCCACAATACCAAGAACCTTTCCTTGACCCAATACTCTGCCTTCCTGTTATTCTTCCCAAAGTGCATCACCTCACATTTAGCTGCATTGAACTCCATTTACCACCTCTCAGCCCAATTCTGCAATTTATCCAAGTCCCCCTGCAATCTGTAACATTCTTCCACACTGTCCACTACTCCACCGACTTTGGTGTCATCTGCAAAGTTACTAATGCATCCACCTATGCCTACGTCTAAGTCATTTATAAAAATGACAAACAGCAGTGGTCCCAAAACAGATCCTTGTGGCACACCACTAGTAACCGGAATCCATGCTGAATATTTTTCATCAACTACCACTCGCTGCCTTCTTTCAGAAAGCCAGTTTCTAATCCAAACTACTAAATCACCCTCAAACCCATGCCTCTGCATTTTCTCCAACAGCCGACCATATGGAACCTTATCAAAGGCTTTGCTGAAGTCCATGTGTACCAGGTCAACTGCCCTACCTCATCTACAGCTTGGTAACCATCTCAAAAAACTCAATGAGGTTTCTGAGGCACGACCTGCCCTTGACGAAACCATGTTGACTATCTAAAATGAAATTGTTACTTGCTAGATGATTATAAATCTTATCTGTTCTAATCCTTTCCAAATCCTTTCCTATAACAGAAGTAAGGCTCACAGGTCTATAATTAAGGTCATCTCTACTGCCCTTCTTGAACAAGGGCACAACATTTGCAATCCTCCAATCCTCTGGTACCAAACTTGTAGACAATGACGACTCAAATATCAATGCCAAAGGCTCTGCTATCTCCTCCCGAACTTCCCAGAGAATCCTCGGACAAATCCCATCCGGCCCAGAGGATTTGTCTACTTTCACTTCTTCTAGATTTGACAACACCTGTTCGTAACTAACCTCGATCCTTTCTAGTCTAATATCTCATATCTCGTTCTTCTCCTGTAAATATTCTCCTTTTCCTGAGTGAAAACTGATAAGAAATGTTCATTTAGCACCTCTCTGATCTCCACAAGGTCAACTTACCACTTCTGTCTTTGACTGGCCGTATTCCTACCCTAATCATCCTTTTATTCCTCCTTTTATAGAAAGCTTCAGGGTTCTCATTTATTCATTTTGCTAAAGACTGCTTGTGTCCTCTATTTGCTCTTCTTAACTCTCTCTTTAAATTCTTCCTAGCTTATCTGTAACTCTCCATCGCCTCATCTGAACCATCTTGCCTCATCAACACATAAGCCTCCTCCTTCCATAGAGTCATAGAGATGTACAGCATTGAAACAGACCCTTTGGTCCAACCTGTTCATGCCGACCAGATATCCCAACCCAATCTAGTCCCACCTGCCAGCACCAGGCCCATATCCCTGCAAACCCTTCCTATTCATATACCCATTCAAATGCCTCTTAAATTTGCAATTGTACCAGCCTCCACCACTTGCTCTGGTAGCTCATTCCATATCCGTACCACCCTCTGCATGAAAAAGTTGCCCCTAGTTCTCTTTTATATCTTTCCACTCTCACTCTAAACCTATGCCCTCTAGTTCTGGACTCACCAATCCCAGGGAAAAGACTTTGCCTATTTATCCTATCCATGCCCCTCATAATTTTGTAAACCTCTGTAAGGTCACTCCTCAGCCTCTGATGCTCCAGGGAAAATAGCCCCAGCCTGTTCAGCCTCTCCTTATAGTTCAAATCCTCCAACCCTGGCAACATCCTTGTAAATCTTTTCTCAACCCTTTCAAGTTTCACAACACCTTTCTGATAGGAAGGAGACCAGAATGGCATGCAATATTCCAACAGTGGCCTAACCAATGTCCTGTACAGTCACAACTTGACCTCCAAATTCCTCTATGCAATACTCTGACCATTAAAGGAAAGCATACCAAACAGCTTCTTCACTATCCTATCTACCTGCGACTCCACTTTCAAGGAGCTATGAACCTGCACTCCAAGGTCTCTTTGCTCAGCAACACTCCCTAGCACCTTACCATTAAGTGTCTAAGTCCTGTTAAGATTTGCTTTCCCAAAATGCAACACATCGCATTTATCTGAATTAAACTCCATCTGCCATTCTTCAGCCCATTGGCCCATCTGGTCAAGATCCTATTGTAATCTGAGGTAACCCTTTTTGCTGCCCATTACACCTCCAATTTTGGTGTCATCTGCAAATTTACCAATTGTACCCCTTATGCTCGCATCCAAATCTTTTATGTGAATGACAAAAAGTAGAGGACCCAGCACCAAACCCTATGGCACTCCACTGGTCATAGGTCTCTAGTCTGAAAAACAACCCACCACCACCACACACTGTTTTCTACCTTTGAGCCAGTTCTGTATCCAAATGGCTAGTTCTCTCTGTATTCCATGAGATCTAAACTTGCTAATCAGTCTCCCATGGGGAACCTTGTCGAATGCCTTACTGAAGTTCATATAGATTACATCTACCACTCTGCCCTCATCAATCCTCTTTGTTACTTCTTCAGAAAACTCAATCAAGTTTGTGAGACATGATTTCCCATGCACAAAGCCATGTTGACTATACCTAATCAGTCGTTTCCAAATACATGTACATCTGTTCCTCAGGATTCCCTCCAACAACTTGCCCACCACTGATGTCAGGCTCACTGGTCTATAGTTCCCTGGCTTGTCCTTACTACCCTTCTTAAACAGTGGCACCATGTTAGCCAACCTCCAGTCTTGGAACACCCTAGCAGTCTGAGCTATGAAGGTATTTACCAGTGAACCCAATCACCATGTACATGTTGGATACCCACCACAATCAGAAGAACTTCAACATTTGGTAAGGTCTCCCTCATCCCCATGCCCCTACCACCCACCCCACCACCTAACCAAGACTGTATTCCACAGTTCCCACCGAAACAAAACTCCTCTCCTTGTGAGTAGGGGGCCTCCTTCCCAGATTCAGAAAACACACTGGGGCTAGGAATCCCCATTGTTCAATCAGTACACTCCATGAACATCACCAGAATTAGACCATAGCTTGTTCTGAGAGACCCAAACAGTGTACTATTACTAAAGGTTAGAGGAATTCTAAAATTCTAAAGATTAGAGGAAGTGATGACCTAATAGTTTTATCACTGTTAATCACTATTAATCCAGACACAATGTTCTGGAGAACTGGGTTCAATATCTGCCATAGCAGATATTGGGATTTCAATTCAAAACTAATGTACAGTTATAATTTCGAAGTATGACAATACAACGGCTGTCAGTTGTTGGGAAGAAAATCTCATCTCATTCAGTAATGCCCAGTCATCCTTACCTGGTCTGGTCTACATGTGACTCCAGATCTAAAATAGCCTGATTGACTCTTACATGGTCTCTGGGCAATTAGGGAAGGGTAGTAAGTGTTGACCGAGGCAATGACACCCACATCCCTTTAATGAATAAAACAAAATGGAGCTTTCTAATACACAGCCAACTCCCCAATACAGATGAATGTTCCCTTCTTAGACCACTCTCTGGTATTTGAATATCCCCATACAGAGTTCATTGTCTCAACTATGAAATTCCCAAAATTGATCCACATTTGAAGACAAGGGATCCTACACTCAATTCAGTGTAGGTCCCTGGAGTAGGGAACATCAAAGCATCGACTACTACCCAGCATAGACAACTGAAGCAAAAGGGTCTGCCTCCTGGCTTTGAGACCAGCAAGAGTTGGGAAAGTCATTGGACTCAGAGAAATAAACTATGACACGGATGATGCACCTGAATAGATAATGCCCTAAATTCAGCAGCACCAAGCATCCAGTCTTTCACCTTGACATTTCTCCTGCTCTCTACCACCCGAAACATTCCCTTGGACACTTAACCACCCCTCCGGTTCAGAGATATGGAACAGTGTAGATTAGATAGGCGTCAGATTAGTTTGAATGGTCGGCGCAACATTGAGGGCCGAAGGGCCTGTACTACGCTGTAATGTTCTATGTGTATGGACACAAACCTCTTCATTATCTGAGGAGTTGTAAATGGTGCTGAACATGTGCAATCATAAGCAAACTTTTCTCATTTTGAAGTTATGCCAGAGGGAAGCGCATTGATGAGGCAGCTGATTTTAGGAAGGATGCTGTGGAATGTCCATCAAGTTATAGAATGGTTGAAGTGATTAACCTCCAACGGCAGAACCATCTTCACCTGTAGTTAGGATGAAACCAAAGAGAGTTGAAACCAAAGAGAGTTCAGTTTTTCAAAGGCTCAAAATGTTTGCCATTGTCACAATAAACGAAGGGAAATGCTCACAACTCTGGAAATGGGATTTGTGAGTTAGCGACATACAGTATGCAGATGTATAAAGAGAATAAAGGACTTTGTGATACAAATATGGAAATTATATTTACACTCATGAGACAGACCGCAACTGGAGTTCATTAATGTGGAATACTTATTCAGGTTTAGAGCACTTTGTAATAAGAGAGGCTTGTATGGTATATTGGTTGAAACTTTATTGCTGGAACAGCACAGCAGGTCAGGCAGCATCCAGGGAACAGGAGATTCGACGTTTCGGGCACAGGCCCTTCTTCAGGAATGAGCAGAGAGTGTTCAGCAGGAGAAGATAAAAGGTAGGGAGGAGGGGCGTTGGAAATGTGATAGGTGGAAAGAGGTCAAGGTGAGGGTGATAGGTCGGAGTAGGATGGAGGCGGAGAGGTCAAGAAGAAGACTGCAGGTCAGGAAGGCGACCTCACTTTCTCCTGTATCCCATTGCAGACGACCTGCCCTCCCCCTGTCTGTATTCCATTGCAGACGCTCTGCCCTCCCACTGTCTGTATCCCATTACCGACGATCTGCCCTCCCCTGTCTGTATCTCATTGCAGACGATCTGACCCTCCCCCTGTCTGTATCCCATTGCAGACGCTCTGTCTCCATTTGACATCTTATTGAATGACTATCCTGGTGCATGAGCAAACTGAGCTCCATCTCCTTCATCCGGTTCATTAGAATAGATTGCAATTTGTTGATGATCTCATACAGATCCCTG
>NC_057725.1:71576128-71600892 GCF_004010195.1 Chiloscyllium plagiosum | reverse complement strand
TGGAACAGCACAGCAGGTCAGGCAGCATCCAGGGCACAGGAGATTCGACGTTTCGGGCACAGGCCCTTCTTCAGGATTCCTGAAGAAGGGCCTGTGCCCGAAACGTTGAATCTCCTGTTCCCTGGATGCTGCCTGACCTGCTGTGCTGTTCCAGCAATAAAGTTTCAACTTTGATCTCCAGCATCTGCAGACCTCACTTTCTCCTTGTATGGTATATTAGTTCACTGTGTTAAATGTTCTATATTCTGGACTGTTAATTCTATGTGATGTGCACCAAATTGATTATTAGCCATCCTCATCATTTTGCTGGTACTAAAGTTGGTTAATTATGGAACAGACATTTTTATTTCAAATACTATTAGTATTTTTATTTTTATATATTGTCTTCAAACTGATTGATGCGGAGTCTGCATCAAAACCTCTTCCATTAAAGGAGGATATGCATTACAAAGTTAAGAGCAGTGATCACTGGAACATTAATTCTGGATAAATTATGAATTACAGATGCAACAATTCTTAAAACAAATCTAACTAGATACAGACCTGAAATGGTATCAACATTTCCAGCTCTACAACCATCCTTATTAATGTACAGATAATGAATTAGTGTACAAATATCCCAGAACTTGTCCTAAACTTACTGGAAGTTTAATCAATACCAAAAATATTATTTAAGTCAATAAGATATGTCCAGAAGGTATTTCACTGAATTCACATTGTCACCCTGGCATTTTCCCTTTATGAAAAATATCACATCTGTTCATCTCCAATGGGACATTTCACTTTGTAAACTTAGCACCAAATAGAAACAACCAGCTGGGAAGATTTCTCCAATTGCAATCAATTGTATATTTACAAACAACACTGACAGCTCCATCAGTGGGCACAACAGAAATAAGGAATGTAATATAATTGAAGCACCGCATGGTTCATATCGGTACCATCCTAGTTCCCATTGCGGTCAGATATTACATTTCATTCAGTTCCCCACAAACAGTTCAGTACCATTGTCAGAGACACTCCTCCTTGGGCAAGGCTATTGGAGTAAGTTGTTCCTCTCCAGTTGGTAGCCCTCACTCAGTGTAATTTTGCTTTGAGAGATGCTTCCAGCAACACTTGGACACTGAGGTTAGTTGTTCCCCTTTGGCGAGGAACGCACACCAGTAACATTCGAGTTGAAAGATGCTCACTGAATCACATTGTCACTGGAATCGGGTGTACCCTTCAGGCTATTGAACTTCGTGGTATATAGTTTACAGTGAAAGATATTCCGAGTAAAACTTGCAACTGGAGCTGCCAGTAGTCTCCTGTCAGTGCTCCACACTTATTGTAATGCTGCCTTTACAGATACCCGCAGAGAAAAAAATACTGGGTCAGAAGTTCATGCTCGTAAAGTTCCTATTCCCACACACAATACAATTCTACAATGACACTTCCTCCCAGTAACATAAGGGTCCATCCTGAAGTTTGTGATCCCCATTCAGTACAACTCCATGATCAGTAACACCATCACTCAGAGTGATTCCTGGAGATCTGGATCAACAGAACACAATATTCCAGTCAATCACTGAATATTGCAGAGTGCCTGTGAGCTACATACAATGTTCTTTCCTTTCCTCAACTGAGGAATTACACCACAAAGATAGTTTAGAAATGCTAACTGTGTACATTGATATCACACATTAGGAACTCGTACTGCCCCAGCCCAGTGCCCAGTAAGTCAGGAGTTAAATGCACAGCAATGGATCAGTTTTCAGACAGCATGTGACATCAGTGAATAGGATTCTCTGGGGAAGTAAATGTTGAACTTCAAGAAGAATTAAAAACTCCAAGATAACCTATCACAGAATGCTATGCCCCAGAACACTCGCTCTTCTGTATACACTAACCTCTGGCATTATGGCAATAACAGACATGCCTTGAATCTTGCATAGTCTTGTCAGATATCAAATTCAATTTATTTAAAATCTTGCCACCCAATACTCCAGCAACTGCATTTTCCTTCAGTCCAACCATTTTGGAATTAAAGAAACTGGACTTTATTGTATCAAACAACTTCCCTGATGTGGAACACACTGTGCCAGATATGTCCAAGTCAGCAGTGTTGGTGCAGCAGCCCTGACATTTACAATGTGCCGTGGGAGTGAACAGCTCCGTGTTATCGTTATTGCAAACATTTATAAACCTCTAAGTGCTAGCAGGCAACAAGACGTCCCTTCAATATTACCTCACTCCCACTATCAACTTAGTTTAAATCCCTCAATACCCACAAAACAGTCTGGGGGTTACTCAGCATCCAAATGTGACCTGCAATGATCCACCTCGCCCGGAAACCACAATCACTGTTTGGACAGACAGTGTGACAATTGCTGCAGTGATGGTCCACACCATGAGGCAAAGGGCATTATGCTACATTAGTCTCTCTCTCAGAGAGTCGTTGGTTTGCTCGATTTTTAATGCCCTTATCCACCTATCAAAATTACTTTGTTTGTTCTTTCAAACTCAACTTTGACCAGGGTCCCTCATTAGATTCCTGAAACGTTGCTTGTAGGCTTCTGGTACAAGCTCATAGGATCTTATGTTGGCTTTATTCAACTCCTTGTACTCCCCAGATTCCTCCTCTGATAGTGATGCGAATACCTCACTAGCCCTACCTACAGATTTTGTTTGGATCAACAAAACCCACATGGTCACTGGTCACCGCATTTGTTTAGCCACCTTTTCAAATGTCGACTTTAGACAATGCCTGAATATATTTAAACAGTTTCTGACCCGGCCTTTGGCTACCATGGGTTTCCATGGTGTGGACTGGTTGGGCCGAAAGGCCTGTTTCCACACTGTATGGAATCTAATCCTCATCTTCACTAAGCTTACCTTCAGCCTTCATCTCCATCCTTTTAAGCTTTCCTGTCTCAGTGCCAATTTCTGAAGTTTGACCTCCCAGTCTTGCTTCCTTTCCTGTCTTTCCATTTCCCTCTCTCACCTTTCTCTTACTTGCTCTTCTCTCTCTTGTTCTCTTTCTTGCCTCTCTCTTTCTCTGCCTTTTCTTTTTGCTCTGCTAAAGCAGTTTTCAGTTGAATTTTAGCCATCTCTAAATATTCTGATGGTGTTTCCAGCAAATGTAAATGCTGAGCTACTGCTGTATTTATCTCTCCTTGCCTCATGGAAGGAGACAGCTCCAACCCCAGCCTGTCTGCTAATTCCAGCAGATTGGTCTTAATCACTTTTTGCAAAAGCTCCAAGGTCACTGCTTCCACCTCCTGAAAACTCTTGGTAACTGAAAGAGTCATTGCTGTCCCGAGCACAGTTTAAACCAACCGAGTTCAACACCCAGAATAAAAAGATACAAACACCTACCACTCACCAACAACCCTCATCCTAAATCACAGCCATAGAACAAATCCCAGACGAGTCCCCAATCTGTTATTGACAAGGCCAGAACCCTCCAAATATTTCAAGAAAGTAGCCCAGACCCTCACTTTGCTAGTTGTATTAAGCAGGTGTAGAGTGGAAATTCCAGGGGTGATGCAGCTGGCCTGTTTTAAACAAAACAGAATTTATTTACAAGATTACTGAATGAAACACAACAAAAGAGAACAGAACACAGAATAATTTAACATATTCGAACACCCAACAGATCATTCCAACGTAACGACGGTGTTCCAATACTTACAACAATCCCCATAAACACACAAAAGGGAAAATCAAACCCAGGATCTTACAGGAGATAAGTCAGAGAGAGAGGACCAGCCTGGACCTGCTTCTGTGGGTCCAGCAGCTTCAAAACACAACTGCTAAAACCCAAACCAAACCAGAGGGAGAAGCTGAGCTGGGAGAACGGACCACTTCCCTTTCATTGTAGAAGAGTTTGAGTTTGAAAAACTTGAAAACCTGTTGCCTAAGGGAAATCCAAGTTAATGTTTCATCTTCAGTATCCTCAGAACTGTATTAGAAATATTAACTCAGATTTCTCTCCATAGATGGTGCCAGACCTGATGAATATTTCCAGCAATTTGATTTGATTTGATTTGTTATTGGCACATGTACCTAAGTGCAATGAAAAGTTTTGTTTTGTGATCAGTACAGGCAGATCGGAACAGACAAGGATGTACAGGTAATAGGGTGATTGAACAAAGGGAGGGAGACAAAGTTATGTTAACAAAGGAACATACAAAAACAAGATCAACATTAGATTTAAAATTTGTCAGGTCCATTCAATAATCTAATAACAACAGGGGAGATGCTGGTCTTGAACCTGTTGATATGTGCAATTAAGCTTTTGCATCTTCTGCCTGGTGGAAGAGGGATGGGAGCGATATTTGATGTTATTGGCGGCCTTTCCAGGAATGAGAAGTGCAGATGCAGTCAATGGATAGGAGGTTGGCTTGTGTGATGATCTGGACTTTGTTCACAACTTTCGTACGGTCCTGTGAAGAGAAGTGTTTGGACTAAGCCGTGTTGCTTCCAGATGGAATGTGTTCTATGGTGCATGTGGAAAGGTTGGTGAGAGTCCTTAAGGACATGCTGAATTTCCCAACCATTCTGAGGAAGAAGGGGCATTATTGTGCCTCTTTGACCATCACATCTCCGTGGGTGATCTAGGACAGATTGTTGGTTATCGTCACTCCCAGGAATTTGTTGCTCTTGATCACATCCACCTCAGCTTCTGTTTTGGTTTCTGATTTCAAGCACCCACAGTTCTAATTTAAATGATGTATTTTTCATAGAATGACATGCTTGTGTATTAACAGGGCAACTCAACATCCTTTCAGCTTGAGGTTTTTCTGGTCATAGAGTCATACACTAATACAGCATGGAAACAGGCCCTTCAACCCAAACTGTTCCATGCTGACCATGTGCTAGCTCCAATTGCCCGCATTTGGTCCAGATCCTTCTAAACCCATCCCATCCCTGTACCTTTTCAAATGAATTTTTAATGTTGCTATTGTACCTCCCTCAACCACTTTCTCTGGCAACTCATTCCATTCACTCTCTGCTTGAAGAAGTTGCCCCTCAGATCCTTCCGAAACCTTTCACCTCTCACCTTCAACCTATGCCCTCCAGCTATCAATTCTCCATTTCTGGGGAAAAGGCTATAAGCATTCATCCTATCTTTGCTGCCCCCCCCCAACCCCATGATTTTATACACAATAAGGTCAGCCCTCATTCTCCAACATTCTAAAGGATAAAGTCCTAAACTGGACAACCTCTCCCTATAGCCCAGGTTGATTAATCCTGGTAACATCTTTGTGAATCTTCATTGTACTCTTTCCAGTATTAACTATGTCTTTCCTATAACAGGGTGACCAAAACTGTACACAATACGCCGAGTGCGACCTCACCAATGACTTATACAGCTGTAACATCATGTCCCAACTCCTATACTCGTTACTTTGACCAATGTATGCCAGCATGCTAAATGCCTTCTTCACCATCCTGTCTACCTGTGGCACCACATACCAAGGACTATGTACTTGTACTCCTGGGTCCCTCTGTTCCACAGCACTCCTCAGGACTTTAGCATTTACGGTCTAAGTCCTACCTTGGTTTGACTTTCCAAAGTGTAACACCTCACATGTGACTGTAGTGAATTGCATTAGTCAATCCTCAGCCACTTCCCTGCAATTTTTGACAACCTTCCTCGCTATCAATTATACCTCCGAATTTTGTATCATCTGCAAACTTACCCATCATGCCTTGTACATTCATATCCAGATCATTTATGTAAGTAACAAATGCTGAAGGTCCCAGCATCAACCCCTGTGCTCACCACTAGCCACAGGACACCAGTCCAAGAAATGACCTTCAACAATTACCCTCTGTTTGCTACCGTTGAGTTAATTTTGAATCCAGTTAGCTATATCTCCCTGTACCTTTGAAAAGGGATGGGATGGATTTAGAAGGATCTGGACCAAATGCGGGCAATTGGAACTAGCACATGGTCAGCATGTGCTAGTTGTGTATGCCATGTGACTTAACATTCACAACTCGCCTGCCATGCAGTACCTTGTCAAAGGCCTTGCTAAAGTCCATATATAGAACATCTGCTGCCCTACCTTCATCTATCCTCTTGGTGGTCAGTTTAAAATTGGAACCATGCAATGGCCAGGAATTGAACCTGGGTTAACTGCTCGGAAAGCAGCTGTGCTCAAAGCACTATACTAACATTGCTCACTGATGGACTTCTGGGTTTTCATTGATGTAGTAGGTCAAGATGGTTAGAGCTGGGATGTTTCCTGAGGAGTTCTTGCAAAGGTGTCCTGAAGGTGGAATTGCTGGCATGAACAATAACAACAGTCTTTCTTCTTGCTACTTATTGCTACAACCAGTAGAGAGTTTTCTCTGGATTCTCCTTGACTGTTGTTTTTCCTTGGCCTCCTGGTGTCATACCAGGTCAAATGGTGCCTTTATGTTAAGGGGAATTCCTCTCCCTTCTCCTCTGGAGTTCCACTTCATTGAACCAAGGGTGTAATCAATGGCCCTAGTGGCACCTAAACTGGCCATCAATACGCAGGCTATTGCTGACCAGGTATTGATTGATAGCCTGTTAATGACACCTTCCTTCCCATTTCCATGTTAGAGAATGGACAGATGAGATGTTAATTAACAACATCAGAGCTGCCCTCATTTTTCTGTGTAAGACGAGCCTGGGTATTTTTTCATGTTCTCGGTCCATGCCTGTGTTGTTGCCCCATCAGAACACTTTGGCTCGGCAGGCAACAACCTTTCGATATTTAAGTTGTCAAGACCCACAACTTTCTAAGTATCCAGTGCCTCCTGTAATTCCATAATGTCAGGGAGAATGAGTTGGATTGGCTGCAGACTGGGATTTGTGAACATGGGGACCTCAGGTGGAGCTGAAATGGATCAACGTCTTGGTATTTTTGCTTGAAGATTGTTGCAAATGCTTCAGCTTTATTTTTTGCACTGATATCCTGGACTCCCCCCTAACTGAGGGTTTAGTTGTTGGAGAGCAGCCTTCTCACCCAGTGGTTTAATTGTCCACCATCTTTTTATGACTAAATATGCCAGAGTGTGGATCAGCAGAACTTAGATGTGATGCAAAAACAAAAATTACTGGTGGAATCCAGTAGGTCTGGCAGCATCAGTGGGGAGAAAGCAGAGTCTCATTGGTTGTGTGATCACTTAGCTCTGTCCGTTCCTTGTTGTGTAGTTGTGTAGTTTCATCAGGTTGGAACCTCATATATTGGTTTTCAGCGCTGCTGTTTGTATGTCCTGTTGTACTCTTCATGGAACCAGTCTGAAGACTTCCTACTCATATACTCACCCAGATGCCTTTTCAATGTTGTAATTGTACCAGCTTCCACCATAGAGCCACAGGGTCATACAGCATGGAAAGAAACCCTTCGATGCAAACAGTCCAAGCTGAACATAATCCCCAAACTAAACTAGTTCCACCCACTTGCTATTGACCAATATCCCTCCAAACCCTTCCTATTCATGCATCCATCCATACATCCATCACCCTCTGCATGAAGGACTTGCCCCTCAGTTCGCTTTGAAATCTTTGCCCTCTCACTTTAAACCTCTGCCCTCTGTTATGCTGGGGAAGACCTTGGCCATTTACCCTCTCCATGCCCCTCATGATTTTATGAACCTCTATAAATTCATGTTTCAGCCTCTAATGCCCCAGAGTAAAAAATGTCCCAGGCTATCCAACTTCTCCCTATAGCTGATACCCTCCATTCAGATTATCAATGCAAGGTATAATTCTGATGCTGCAGATAGCTCACTGAACTCCATATCGATAAAATGTGTGGCAGGCAGTTTGGTGACAATGCCTTTGGAATGTCCCAACTCAGTCAGCTGAGCCTGTCTTAGAGAAGAGTACTGAAGCCTCCCACACAGAGTCCAGTGTCTGTCCTTTCCCCTTCAATATTGTGTTCAAACAGGGAAATTCGAGGGCTGTGGTAATAGATAATCAGCAGAATGTTTCCGTGCTCGTATTTAACCTGATGCCATGAGGCTTCATGGGGACAGGCATCAATGCTGAGCACTTCCAGGGTACACTCCCCCCTCCCCCAACCCTTGACTATTCCACTGGGTTGCTTCCTTTGCTGGCTCTGTCCTGCTAGTGGGACAGTACCAGCCCTGAGATGATCATAGTGTTGTCTGGGACGTTGTCTGGAAAGTGGGATTCTGTGAGTGTGACTATTTTCAATTGTTGCTGGATTAGTCTGTGAGGAATATACTGCAAGTCAGTTTTGAGTTTTATACAATGAAGAGTTAACCCTACTTTATTTCTTTGAATCTTAAAATCAAATCAAAATAAATGTTTTTTTAGTTGAAGATTATTCACTTCAATAATCAGAATGCACATCCAATTATTGCTAAATTTAGTAACTGTAGTAACCAGCTGTTTAATGCTCAGTTCAATAAGCGCAGTAAACAGTTGATTAATGTTCAGATGAGTAAATACATGATCTTTGCACTGCCATATACATCAAAAATATGATTGAAAAGGCCAGAATCTAAATATAGTCTTGCTGGTCCACACTGGCACCTCCAGTAAAGAGTGACTAGCTCCTAAATATCTCCAGACAGCTCCCAAACTGGATCTGGACAGTTATTCAAACATTTCCTCACAACAGACAATTTAGATGGTCCTTGAACAAGGGTGAAGTGCATGGATCAGATTGGCCAATGGTCAAGCACAAGGCTCAGTGCAATTTTCACCATTTATACAAATGAGCTGCAAATGACCATGTCTCATAAGTTTGTCCATGCTAATGGCATCTAGTTTGTCACATAAGCTTCATAATTCTTTGCAGCAGATCCTTATTGAAGGTATTAGAAAAATGATGGATTACATGGCATCTTGCGTTGAAACCCGCATCAACAATATCCAGCGCATGTCAGCTCCACAATCCCAGTGTCCAAACAGAATTGTGCATCTATAATGATGGCCAGCATGACCCCAACTAACATTATTGTGTGTGACTCAAACTTGAAATTTTATGCAGATGTTTTCAATATTGCATTGATCATTAACAGCAAAGTGTCATTCTTGAACATAGAACATAGAAAAATACAGCGCAGTACAGGCCTTTTGGCCCTCGATGTTGCTCCAATCCAAGCCCACCTAACCTACACTAGCCCACTATCCTCCATATGCCTATCCAATGCCCGTTTAAATGCCCATAAAGAGGGAGAGTCCACCACTGCTACTGGCAGGACATTCCATGAACTCACGACTCGCTGAGTAAAGAATCTACCCCTAACATCTGTCCTATACCTACCACCCCTTAATTTAAAGCTATGCCCCCTCGTAATAGCTGACTCCATACGTGGAAAAAGGTTCTCGTGGTCAACCCTATCTAAACCCCTAATCATATTGTACACCTCTATCAAGTCACCCCTAAACCTTCTTTTCTCCAATGAAGACAGCACCAAGTGGCTCAACCTTTCCTCATACGATCTTCCTACCATACCAGGCAACATCCTGGTAAACCTCCTCTGCACCCGTTCCAGTGCCTCCACATCCTTCCTCAATGGCGACCAAAACTGCACACAATACTCCAGATGCGGCAGCACCAGAGTCTTATACAACTGCAACATGACCTCAGGACTCCGGAACTCAATTCCTCTACCAATAAAAGCCAGTACGCCATATGCCTTCTTCACCGCACTATTTACCTGGAAGGCAACGTTCAGAGATCTGTGTACATGGACACCAAGATCCCTCTGCTCATCCACACTACCAAGTATCCAACCATTAGCCCAGGACCCCGTCATTTTGTTACTCTTAGCAAAGTGAATCACCTCACACTTACCTACATTGAACTCCATTTGCCACCTCTCTGCCCAGCTCTGCAACTTATCTATATCCTGATGTAACCTGACACATCCTTCCTCACTGTCAACAACTCCACCGACTTTTGTATCATCCGCAAACTTGCTCACCCAACCTTCTAGCCCCTCCTCCAGGTCAATTATAAAAATGACAAACAGCAATGGTCCCAAAACAGATTCTTGCGGCACACCGTGAGTAACTGCACTCCAAGATGAACCTTTACAATCAACTACTATCCTCTGTCTTCTTCCAACCAGCCAATTCCTAATCCAAACCTCCAACTCACCCTCAATGCCATACCTCTGTATTTTTTGCAGTAGCCTACCATGGGGAACCTTATCAAACGCCTTACTAAAATCCATATACACCACATCTACCGCTTTACCCTCATCTACCCCCTTTGTCACCTTCTCAAAGAATTCAATAAGGTTTGTGAGGCACGACCTGCCTTTCACAAAATCATGCTGACTATCCTTGATCACATTATTCCTATCCAGATGTTCATAAATCCTATCCCTTACACTTCTCTCTAAAACTTTGCCCGCAACAGAATTGAGACTCACTGGCCTATAGTTACTAGGGTTATCCCTACTCCCCTTCTTGAACAAGGGAACCACATTTGCTATCCTCCAGTCTTCTGGCACTATTCCTGTAGACAACGAGGGCATAAAAATCAAGGCCAATGGCTCTGCAATCTCCTCCCTTGCTTCTCAGAGAATCCTAGGATAAATGCCATTAGGCCCAGGGGACTTATCTATTTTCACCTTTCCAGAATTTCCAACCCCTCTTCCCTACATACCTCAAAACCAACCATTCTAATTAATTGTGACTCAACATTCACATCGGCAACAATGTCCTGTTCCTGAGTGAATACTGACGAAAAGTATTCATTCAGTGTTTCCCCAATCTCTTCAGCCTACACACGCAACTTACCTCTACTATCCTTGACTGGACCTATTCCTACCCGAGTCATTCTTTTATTGCTGACATACCTATCGAAAACCTTAGGGTTTTCCCTAATCTTACCAACTAAGGACTTTTTATGTCCCCTCCTTGCTGCTCTTAGCTCTCTCTTCAGATCCTTCCTGGCTTGAAGATCATAAATCCTTTGATCATAGCCACTTGATTGTCCAGTAAACAAATCCACCCATTTGTTTAGTTCAATTTTAAGACTGAAATCGAATGAAGACATAGCGCCCAAATGAAGAGTCTGGTTATCGCACCCAGAATCAAATTATTATTTAACCCAAGCACTTTGAAAATATCCAATTATTTTTCCCTTGATATTCCACAACTAATTGTTTTCATGACAATAATATAACTATGTTTCCAAATATTCCAGATATGAGGGCATATCAAGTTGCTTTTATCTGTCTCACATGTGACTAAACTGGGATATGAATCTCAGTGTCCATGTGTAGGACATAGACTTATAATACCATTATGAAGAGCTGTGAAATAGACAGGACGGAGGCTGGAAGAACACAACAAGCCAGGCAGCATCAAGAGGTGGAGAAATTGATGTTTCGTGTGTAACTCTTCTTCAGGACTGGATGATCAGCAGGTGGAGATGTCAACTTTTTTTTGTCTCTAATGCAGGACTGTGAAGCAGAGATACTTACAGAATGGGGATATATTTCCAAATCAGGATGATGATTGACTTGGAATAGCATTTATAGTGCATGGTGATCCCATGTATCTGCTGCTCATGTCCTTCGAGATGATTGTGGATTTGCAATTTTGCTTGAGGAACTTTGGAGAATTTCTGCAATGCATCTAATAGTTGGTACATATTGCTGCCACTGAGACTCGGTGGTGGAAATAAGATGGTTGTGGTGGCCATCAAGTGAACTGTTTTATCCCAGATGGTGTCAAGCTTCTTGAGTGTTGAAAAGCCTTACTCATCTCGGCAAATGGGGAATGTCCCACCACACTCCTGACTTGGACTTTCAGATGGTGGACAGATGGAAGTCAGGCAGTGAGTTATTCCATGCAGTATTCCTAGTTTCTGCCCTGCCTTGTCACCACTGTATTTAAGTGGATAGTCCTGTTCAGTTGCTGGTCAATAGTAATCTCATGATGGTGATTATTAAGGAATCAGTAACGGTAACCCCATTCAATATCAAAGGACAATTGTTTGATTCACTGTTGTTAGAGTTAATCATTGTCTGGCATTTCTGTGCCATGTATGCTTTTTTCCACTTTTCATTCCAAGCCTGCATATTGCCCAGGTCTCACTGTATTTGGATAAAGAGTACTTCAGTACCGGAGTCGTCGCAAATGCAGTGTAATCATTAGCTAATATCCCCATGCCTGACCCGATGATGGAGGGAAGTCCATTAATGAAATTACTGAAGATGGTCAGGCCTAAGACACTCCTTTGAGGAACTCCTGCAGAGATGTCCCGCAATTGTGACGACTGACATCAAAGAACCACAACTTTCTTCTTTTCTGCCAGGGATGACTCCACCCAGGGGAGATTTTCCCTGATTTTCATTGCCTCCAGTTTTGCTCAGGCTCCTTGAAGCCACACCAGGCCAAACACAGCCTTGATGTTAGGTACAGTCAGACTCACCCCACCTCTGGAATTCAGCTCTTTCTGTCCATGTTTGGACGAAGGCTGGAGTGAGGTCAGGAGCTGCGTGGTGTCACTGTGCAGATTGTTGGTATGTAGGTGCTGCTTCATAGCACTGTTGATGAAGGTTTCATTCACATTATCATGATCGATATCATATTAATGGAGTGGGAATTCGCCGGGTTCGCATTGTCCTGTTATTTTTGCACAGCACATATTTGAGCACATTTCCAGTTCTCAGGTAGATGTCAGTGCTGTAGCTGAGCAGGAACCGATTGCCCAGGGGTACAGCAACTGGAGCACATGTCATCTGTCCCATTGCTGGGATGTTGTCAAGGCCCCAGCCTTTACCCACTAGTGTAGGCCAAGATGGCATACCCATCAGCATAGTGAATGGGTTTTGCCCATTGATTTACTGGGCTCACCCACTGTTGATTATTGCAGATATATGTGGAGCCTCCTTCTCCTGCATAGAACATAGAACATAGAACAATACAGCACAGAACAGGCCCTTCGGCCCACGATGTTGTGCCGAACACTTGTCCTAGCTTAAGCACCCATCCATATACCTATCCAATTGCCGCTTAAAGGTCACCAAAGATTCTGACTCTACCACTCCCACAGGCAGCGCATTCCATGTCCCCACCACTCTCTGGGTAAAGAACCCACCCCTGACATCTCCCTTCACTTTAAATTTATGTCCCCTTGTAACACTCTGTTGTACCCGGGGGAAAAGTTTCTGACTGTCTACTCGATCTATTCCTCTGATCATCTTATAAACCTCTATCAAGTCACCCCTCATCCTTCGCCGTTCCAACGAGAAAAGGCCTAGCACTCTCAACCTATCCTCGTACGACTTCCTCTCCATTCCAGTAACCAAAGTTGCAACATCACTTCACGACTCTTGAATTCAATCCCTCTGCTAATGAACGCTAATACACCATAGGCCTTCTTACAAGCTCTATCCACCTGAGTGGCAACTTTCAAAGATCTATGAACATAGACCCCAAGATCCCTCTGTTCCTCCACCTCACTAAGAACGTTACCGTTAACCCTGTATTCCGCATTCTTATTTGTCTTTCCAAAATGGACAACTTCACACTTGGCAGGGTTGAACTCCATCTGCCACCCCTCAGCCCAGCTCTGCATCATATCTGCAATGAGTCATTCATTTGTTCACTATCATTCATGATGGGAAGTGACAGGACTGCAGGGCTTCGATCTAATATTTTGATTGTAGAATTCCTTCGTTCTGTCTGTAACATCCTGCTCATGCATGTGGTGAGTGTGTTGGTGAAGACAACAGCTTGGAAGTCATTGTGAAGCAGGCGGAGAATGGTGACAGAATTCTGTGGGTATCCACATTTGAGGAAGGTATCCCATAATCCCTCACGATCCACAGAGTCAAAATCTCAAAGATTGAAGAAGGCCATGTACAGCGGTTGCTGCTATTCCCTGCACTCTGCTTAGATTTGTCACACACTGACAATCCTGGCCATTCAGCCTCTTGATGGGCTGAAGCTACACTGAGACTCGGGAAGAGCTCTTCAGCCCCTTGAAGGACACTACTGAGGAGGAGGATTCTCATGATGACCTTACCCATGACAGACAGTGGGAAATCTCTCTGTATGGTCGGATCTGTCTTCTTTCTTGAAGTTGGTCACAATAAAAGTGTCTCTGAAATCTCCTAGCATGCTCTCTTCATTTCAGATAAGGATGGTGAGGTGGATTCATGTCAAGAATGACTCTCCACCATATTTTAGTCCTTCACTGGGGATTCCATCTGTGCTTGTTGTTGTTCTGTTGTTGGAGGTGTTTTTGCCCTCAGGGTGAGTTGGAGGGTTGCTGAGATGGTGTGTGTAGTGTGTTGTAGGATGGTGTCAGGAATACTTGTGCTGAAGACTGTGAATTGGTGGAGGTGGCCATCAAAATGCTCTCTCCAGTGAGTGCTGACTGCCTCTCAGTCTTTGATGAGGGACTCTGTGTTTGGCTCTTAGTGGGGTCACTCCTTGGGTACTCGGGCTGAAGATGGCTTTGATTGCGCTGAAGAAGCCACACACCTTGTGGCTGTCAGTGAGTCACTGACTCTCCTCACCCACCATGTTAAGCTTTTCAAGTGTTGCTCATTCAGGCAAATTGGAGATTATGTCATCACATTCCTGACTTGTGCCTTGCATCTACTCTGTCTATCTCTTTTAAGATTAGGAGGTGCCGTTGTTGGACTGGGCTGTATAAAGTTAAAAGTCACAGAACAACAGGTTATAGTCCAACAGGTTTATTTGGAAGCATTAGCTTTTGGAACGCTGCTCTTTCATCAGGTGATTGTGGAGAAAAACATTTTAAGATACAGAATTTATAGCAAAAGTTTACAGTGTGATGTAACTGAAATTATATATTGAAAAAGACCTGGATCGTTTGTTAAGTCTCTCATCTTTTATAATGACCATGTTGGTTTCAGTTCCTTCATATGTAAATCACAAACCCTTTTTTAAAAGTTACATTCCCAAGTGCACTTTAACAATTGGTGTCATGTCAACCCAGATCAGGTGTTGTAGGTGTTAGCTCCCTGTAAAGGCTATCTGTACCCAGGTAGTGTATTGAAGGTGTGACCTGCCCTGTGTGAGACTGTCTGTGCCACAATGGACAGACTGATTCTAATCTAAAAAATGAATTTACAAAATCTCACATGGGAGTCATGCAGTATTTGAACAAAGTAAAATGTAATTCTGCAAGTACAAATTCACCCCACAACTTATATGTATATGTGTATATGTGGGTGTGTGTGGGGGGCGGGGTGGGATTATGAGTGTCTGTGAGAGGGTGTGTGTGAGTGTGAGTGTAAAGGGGTTTAATTCTGTGAGAGGGCGTGTGTGGGAGTATATGTGTGAGTGCATGAGAGAGGGTCTGAGTGTGTGTGTGCCCCACTCAATGCAATCCCACTAAGCGTTTTTGTCATTTGCAAATTTGAAAAATTTGGCCCCCACATCCAAATCATTGTGAACTGCAGGGGCCCAAGCACTGATCCTTCTGGTAACAGCTTGACAACCTAACTTGACTAGGACATGACCTTACGAAACAGCTTGAGGGACCAAATAACTCCTTGTCCGTTTTTACTGGGCATTGTCAGAACCATGTGTTGATTTGCAATGAAATGCCTGGAGTACGGGATGGGTGGTTATATTAATGATCTGAGGAAAATCTTCATGTTGAGTACAGATTAAAATCAGTTGTTGATTGAAACATTTCTGGACCATTGCCCAATTTCAAGGGTTTTCCAAAAACTGGTTCGATTGCTGCACATAGGTTGATTGAAGCTGTAAATAAAATCGACAGCAATTTATTCAATAGTAGATATTACATCATGCAATGGTGTTGAGAAATTGTTGTAATGACAGTACAGCTAACATTGTGAACATTCTTTCTGTTTCCAGATTGAAGGTGTTCAGTAGAAACACGAGGTGATGCTCCAGGTACAAACTAAAAATCTGAGTGAACACTGTCCCAGTAAATGAGGAGATGAACAGTTTCGAGCTGGTGGATTAATACACTGAGTCACTGCTGATCGCTAACATACGAGATCGGACATTAATGGAAGATGAGCTGCTGGTAAGAGGCCAAGATCGTGAGATGTAGAGAGACAAACATCTCTGGAGAGACCTGGAAAAAATACAATCTCATCAGTTGTTCCAGAGCAGTTTTTATCCCCCAGATAAATTCCATACCTGGGACTACAAAGAACAAAGTAAACATCTACAACCGAGAAACAGGTCCTTTGGCCCTCCAAGCATGAGCCAATCCATATGCACTCTCTAAACCTACTGCCCAATTCCTAAGCATCTGTATCCCTCTTCTCCCCACCTACTCATGTTGAGACACATCTTAAATGAATCTACCCAAGTCTGCCTCGACTACCTCTGCTGGCAACAAATTCCAGGCACCTACTACCCTCTGTGTAAAGTACTTGCCAAGTGTATTCCCCTTAAACTTTTCACCTCTCACCTTGAAAGCATGACTTCTCATTACTGAATCCTTCACTCTGGGAAAAATATTATCTCTATCCACCTTGTCTATAACCTTCATGATTTTGTAGACCTCAATCAGCTCCTCCCTCAATCTCCTTATTTCTAATGAAAACAATCCTAACCGACTCAACCTCTCACATAGCTAGCCCCTTTCATATGAGGCAACATCCTCATAAACCTTCTATGTACCCTCTCCAAAGCGTCCACATCCTTTTGGTAATGGGGCGACCAGAACTGTACACAGTATTCTAAACGCGGCCGAACCAAAGTCTTGTAAAATTTTAATATGACCTTGCAGCTCTTATACTCAATACCCCATCTGATGAAGGCAAGCATACTATATGCCTTCTTGACCACTCTATCCACCTGTGCAGCAACCTTCAGGGTACAATGGACCTGACCTCCCAGATCTCTCTGCTTATCAACTTTTTCCAAGGCTCTTCTGTTTACGGTTTAGTTCACTGTAGGCTTTTGCAAAATACATCAGCTCACATTTGTCAGGATTGAACTCCATCTGCCACTTTTCCGCCCAACTCTCCAGTCTATCTCTATTCTCCTGTATTCTTTGGCGGTCCCCTATGCTTTCTGCTACTCCACCAATCTTCGTGTCATCTGCAAACTTGCTGATCATACCAACAGTGCCCTCTTCCAGATCATTTATGTATATCACAAACAACAGTGGCTCCAGCAATGATCCCTGTGCAACACCACTGGTCACCTTTCTCCATTTCAAGAAATTCCCTACAACTACTACTCTCTGTCCCCGTTGCTCAACCAGTTCTTTATCCACCTAGCTAGAACACTCTGCACACAATGTGACTTCACTTTCTCCATGAGTTTACCATGGGGAACCTTATCAAATTCCTTTCTAAAGTCCATGTATATAGCATCACAGCCCTTTCTTCATCTACCAACTTGGTCACTTCCTCAAAGCACTCCATTAAGTTAAGAAGGCACAATCTCCCCCACACAAAACCATGTTGCTTATCACTGATAAGCCCATTCTTTTCCAAAAATAAATAGTTTTAATTCTTCAGTACCTTCTCCAGCAACTTTCCCACCACTGAGGCCAGGCTCACAGGTATGGAATATCCCTACTACCCTTCTTGATCAAGGGGAATAACGTTTGCAAATCTCCAGTCGTCCGGCACTTCACATTTGTTTAAGGATGCTCTAAAGATATATGTCACGGCCCCAGCTATTTCCTCTCTCACCTCCCTCAGCAACCTGGGATAGATCTCATCCAGTCCTGGGGATTTGTCTACCTTAATAACCTCTAGCCTACCCAATACATCGTTCCTACTTAGGTCAATGCAAGTATGGTAACAGTGATTGTGACCCAGGGATTGGAAAGACAATAATGGTACAAAAGGTTGTTTATGTTTGAGCAACTGGGAAAATATAGCCAGAATTTACATTTGTTTTCAGTTTTAAATTTTGGGATTTGAACACGATTAACTGTCGTATAAACCTGAGGAACCTGATACTGGATCAGTATCCTTAATTTGGGAATGTTTTGGGAGAGATCTGGAAGAACCCAGAGGTTTAGCTGTTTACATTCGATGGTTTGAATGAATTCAAAGACAGCATCGATTTTTCTGACAGTCGGAGAAATACAGAACCTCAGTTCATGTGTACAGACCCTGAAAGCTGGTGTGAAGTGTCTGACATTGTGTACAGTTTAATCCAGCTCAAGCTGCTCCCAGGATGTTCAGTGTTAGTGACCAGCTGTCCGACTGCATCCCATTTGTTTGAAAAGGCTGGGATCAGTGTCTGGGCTGAAATCCTGGGATTTGTTGGGAATGAGCGGAAGGAATATTTTAACAGGTTTTTTGAGGAACAGACGTTGGCAGCAGCTGTTTTCAGGCACGTGGAGGAGAACGAGATCCTGTACACCATGTGTTACAACCCTTCAAATTGCTGGATCCTCGGTCTGTCACTGGGTTAATTTTTCACAGATAAAGACAAGAAACAACAGCAAGTTCCCAGCTCTACTCCTACTATATTTATAACATCTGCAAAACCATGGCCGAGAGGTTGAAGATCCCCGTGATGTGTTACTGAAGCTTGGTGAGATGGCCTTCACAGGAGCCTCTGAGAAGAAGATTGTGTTTAGGAATGGAGATTTGATCCAGTACATCCAACAACCCTCCCACTTCCTGTCTGGATTCATGATGGAATTTTTGGCGGGAGAGGATTCTGTCTACAGTGCAGTTTTACACATTCCCACATCTCACCATCCAAGAGTTTGTAGCTGCTCTCGTACAGTTCCTGACCCCAGAACCCAGGGACAACCCAAGGCTCCTCAGTGAAGCCCATCGCAAGGAAGATGGGCAGTTTGAGAGATTTCTCCATTTTGTTGCTTGTGTCTCCTCCACACTGACAACTCAGCCCTTGGAGGAGTTTCAGGGTCAATTTCTTCATCAAACAGCCTGCAAAGTGATTGGGTGAAGGAGAAGGTTAAAGAACAAATTAGAAGTACAGCAAGTGAAATTGATAATCTCCCGAGAACATGGCAAAATCTGTTTGAGCCTCAGATCAAAGCACTAACTGGGTCCACATTGAGATTTCTAAAAGTCTTTAAGCTTAATGGATTGAGGACTGTGCAATCATATCATATCAGTGAGCTAAGATTGACAAGTCGCCAGACCCGGTCCAGATTCGTCCTCGACTGCTTTGGGAAACGAGAAATGCAATTGTTTCACCACTTGCGAAGATCTTTTCATCCTCGCTCTCCACTGGAGTCACACCTGAGGACTGGAGAGAGGCAAATGTAATTCCTCTCTTCAAGAAAGGAAATACGGAAATCCCTAGCAATTACAGACCAGTAAGTCTCACGTCTGTCGTCTGCAAGGTGTTAGAAAGGATTCTGAGGGATAGGATTTATGACCATCTGGAAGAGCATGGCTTGATTAAATGCAGTCAACACGGCTTTGTGAGGGGCAGGTCATGCCTCACAAACCTTATCGAGTTCTTTGAGGATGTGACTAGAAAAGTTGATGAGGGGCGAGCTGTGGATGTGGTGAATATGGACTCCAGCAAGGCATTTGATAAGTTTCCCCATGGTAGGCTCATTCAGAAGGTCAGGAAGAATGGGATTCAGGAGAACATAGCTGTCTGCATACAGAATTGGCTGGCAAACAGAAGACAGCGAGTGGTAGTGGAAGGAAAATATTCTGCCTGGAAATCTGTGGTGAGTGGTGTTCCACAGGGCTCTGTCCTTGGGCCTCTATTGTTTGTAATTTTTATTAATGACTTGGATGAGGGGATTGAAGGATGGGTCAGCAAGTTTGCAGAAGACACAAAGGTTGGAGTGTCGTTGACAGTACAGAGGGCCGTTGTAGGCTGCAGCGGGACATGGACAGGATGCAGAGATGGGCTGAGAGATGGCAGATGGAGTTCAAGCTGGATAAATGCGAGGTGATGCATTTTGGAAGGTCGAACTTGAAAGCTGAGTACAGGATTAAGGATAGGATTCTTGGCAGTGTGGATGAACAGAGGGATCTTGGGGTGCAGGTACATAGATCCCTTAAAATGGCCACCCAAGTGGACAGAGTTGTTAAGAAAGCATATGGTGTCTTGGCTTTCATTAACAGGGTATTGAGTTTAAGAGTCGTGAGATATTGTTGCAGCTCTTTCAAACTTTGGTTAGACCGCACTTGGAATACTGCGTCCAGTTCTGGTCGCCCTATTATAGGAAAGATGTGAATGCTTTGGAGAGGGTTCAGAGGAGGTTTACCTAGGATGCTGCCTGGACTGGAGGGCTTATCTTATGAGGAGAGGTTGACTGAGCTCGGAATATTTTCATTGGAGAAAAGGAGGAGAAGAGTGGACCTAATTGAGGTACACGATATAATGAGAGGCATAGATAGAGTCGATAGCCAGAGACTATTTCCGAGGGCAGAAATGACTAACACAAGGGGTCATAGTTTTAAGCTGGTTGGAGGAATGTATAGATGGGATGTCAGAGGCGAGTTCTTTACACAGAGAGTTGTGAGAGCATGGAATGCGTTGCCAGCAGCAGCTGTGCAGGCAGGGCCATTGGGTACATTTAAGAGACTCCTGGACATGCATATGGTCACAGAAATTTGAGGGTGCATACATGAGGATCAGTGGTCGGCACAACATCGTGGGCTGAAGGGCCTGTTCTGTGCTGTACTGTTCTATGTTCTATGATCTAAATATTTTATTTACATGATTTACAATGCATGGACGTGTTAGGAATTTCAACCAAAAATGCAGCTAAAATAAAATGGCAATGTTTCTCATATTACGGCTTCTATAAACTGTACATGAGAGAAATTAAGTGCTATATAACCTATATAGTCAATCAGACTTTGACTTAGAATATCAGAGGAAGGATTTTTCAAAGAATTGTTTAATAGAATTGTTCTCAATTATAATTGAATAATGAAATCTAAAGATTTACAGATTGAATTCTAAACAACTTAAAGACTCCTCGCAGACCTATTTGAGTTACATCTTATTAGTAGATCTGTATGGAATAACTAGGGAGATTTCCACAAGTCTGTACGTGTACTGGTTTCCGCAAACACTGGGTGGTCAATAACCCCATTATAGTCATTGACTGGTTATTTGGTCTCTGTGTCTGAGGATCTATGGAATCATGGAACTTTCAGAAATTATCCCAAAAAAAGAGCAATAATTTGACTTGAAATTAATGCAGGCACTTTGATAGTGACTAAAGCTTGAGGAGATCATTCATTATATAACAGGATATTTAAATTTAATAAACTATCAGAATAAACTCCTGTTATTGAAAATTCCTGGGTAACATGTAACATAACAGCTAACACTAGTTCGCAGCATAGCTTACACTCGAATATTTAACTGAGTAATATATTGGACAGAATAAAGAATGTTGGTTTATTGTTTCTCACACAGAGTCATTGCATCATGCAGCACGCAACTAAACCCTTATGTCTAACTCATCCACTCTGACCATGTTCCCAAACTAAACTAGTCCTACTTGCCTGCATTTGGCCCAAAACCTTCCAAACCTTTCCAATTCATCTACTTATCCAAATATCTTTTAAACGTTGTAGTTATGCCCACATCCACCACTTTCTTTGGTTGGGGGAGGGGTGGGGTGAAGCAGGGGCTTTGGGGTGGTATGGTGGCTCAGTGGTTAGCACTGCTGCCTCATAGCACCAGGGACCCGGATTCGATTCCCACCTTGGGTGACTGTCTGTGTGGAGGTTGCACATTGTCCCTGTGTCTCCGTGGGTTTCCTCTGGGTGCTCGAGTTTCCTCCCACTATCCAAAGGTGTGCAGGTCAGGTGAATTGGGCATGGTAAATTGCCCATAGTGTTAGGTACATTAGTCAGGGGTAAATGTAGGGGAATGGGTCTGGGTGGGTTACTCTTCTGAGGATGGTGTGACCTTGTTGGCCTGTTTCTGTACCATGGGGAATCTAATCTAATCTAATCAAGGTCATTCCGCACATGAGCCGCTCTCTGCATTCAGAAATAAATAGCTTCATATGTCCTTTTTAAACCTTCTTCATCTTAAAAATATGGTGCACAGTTTTGAACTCCACCACCCTAAGGAAAAGACCTTTGCTATTCATCTTATCTATGCCCCTCATGATTTTATAAACCTCCAAACGGTCACCCCTCAAACTCCTACTGTCAGTCAAAACATTCCCAGCCTATCCTGCCTGTTTTTATAACTCAAACCCTTCACCTCTGACACATCCTGGTAAATCTTTACTGAATACTCTCCAATTTAGTACCATCCTTCATAGAGCAGGGTGACTCAAACTATACACAGTATTCCAAAAGTGGCCTCATCACTTGAAAGCAAGCATGTTAACCCATCATCTTAACCACCCTGCCTACCTGTGACACAACCTTAACGGAACAATGTGCCTGAATCCCTCGGTGTCTCCATTCGACAAAGCTACCTGGGGCCCTACCATTAACTGTACAAGTCCTGACCTTGTTTTTTTTATTAAACTGCAATAAACTCTATCTGCCACCAATCAGCCTGTTGTCTCACTTGACCAAGTCCCTTAGTAATCTTAGATAACCTTCGCTGTCGACAATACCAACAACGAGATAGATATAAGGGGCAACAGGACAAAGGAATGGAGATGGGTGGGACCATGATAGAAATGGGAGTCTCTGAGCTTATGCATGATAGTAACAGAGAGACAATTGCCTGAAACAGAATTGGAGGAATTGAAGACGGGAGAAAAATGCCAAAGAAAGTCTGTTGAGTACCGGGAATTTGTGGAAATTTTAAATAAGTTGATAAAGTTACTCCACATTGAGCTGATCAAATGAATGGCGCAAAGACAGTCATCACAGTCCTGGCTATAGCAAGGCAGCTGAATAAGACTGGAACAAAAACAAAGGAGCATCACCTACACCGAGAGGTTCCTACACCAACACCGCAGTTTAAATGTGGATGCATCAGTGTGTATACCCAGCCCCCACACAAACAGTCCTTCCAACAGCACATGGGCTCGCCGCAGGAAGAATTATGCTATTCACTCCTGGACCAGAGCTGATGTTTAACAGAGGAATCCCAGCAGGACTGTGTCAATGAGCTGAAATAAATCAAGTTCAGCTGGGACTCTGCGATCAACAGGAAATGGCTGGAGGAAGCTGACATGCATAGGGAGTGATGGGTCCTCTCAGTGAAGATCCCAAGCACTGATTATTTTATTCAGCTTGATCTTCCTATAACTGGTGTAAAGCTCAGTTAACAATGGCCAAATTTTGAATGAACTTCAAGATGATGGGGACTACAGTACACCCAAACCAATGAAAATAATCCTCATTCTGACTGAGCTCCTTCACCAGACTTGACTACCCTTGAACTGACTATCTGCTTACCCAAACTGCCCCAGTCAACCCATCATCTCCACTTGCTCCTGACCCACCAAACTTATCTCCTCACATCTTGACACCACCCTGTCCCCCTTGGTCCAAGAGCTCCCCACAATTATTTGGGATACCCCCACTCCCTTCAAGACTTTTGGTTCCCCAGCGCCCCCATTGCCTCATCCTCACCATGGACATCCAGTCCCTGTACATGTCCATCCCACCATGGTGAAGGTCTTCAAGCTCTTTGTTTCCTCCTCTCCTCTTGACCCAACATGTACCTCTCCCAGACACACTCATTCAATTGGTGGAACTGGTCTTCACCTTCAAGTTTTGGAACATAGAAAAATACAGCGCAGTACAGGCCCTTTGGCCCTCGATGTTGCGCCGATCCAAGCCCACCTAACCTACACTAGCCCACGATCCTCCATATGCCTATCAAATGCCCGTTTAAATGCCCATAAAGAGGGAGAGTCCACTACTGCTACTGGCAGGGCATTCCATGAACTCACGACTCGCTGAGTAAAGAATCTACCCCTAACATCTGTCCTATACCTACCACCCCTTAATTTAAAGCTATACCCCCTCATAATAGCTGACTCCATACGGGGAAAAAGGTTCTCATGGTCAACCCTATCTAAACCCCTAATCATCTTGTACACCTCTATCAAGTCACCCCTGAACCTTTTTTTCTCCAATGAAAACAGCCCCAAGTGCCTCAGCCTTTCCTCATACGATCTTCCTACCATTCCAGGAAACATCTTGGTAAACCTCCTCTGCAACCGTTCCAGTGCCTCCACATCCTTCCTCACTGGCGACCAAAATGGCACACAATACTCCAGATACGGCAGCACCAGAGTCTTATACAACTGCAACATGACCTCAGGGCTCCGGAACTCAATTCCTCTACCAATAAAAGCCAGTACGCCATATGCCTTCTTCACCGCACTATTTACCTGGGTGGAAACTTTCAGAGATCTGTGTACATGGACACCAAGTTCCCTCTGCTCATCCACACTACCAAGTATCTGACCATTAGCCCAGGACCCCATCATTTTGTTACTCATACCAAAGTGAATCACCTCACACTTACCTACATTGAACTCCATTTGCCACCTTTCTGCCCAGCTCTGCAGCTTATCTATATCCCGCTGTAACCTGACACATCCTTCCTCACTGTCAACAACTCCACCGACTTTCGCATCATCCGCAAACTTGCTCACCCAACCTTCTAACCCCTCTTCCAGGTCATTTATAAAAATGACAAACAGCAATGATCCCAAAACAGATCCTTGCGGAACACCACTAGTGACGGCACTCCATGAAGAAACTTTGCCATCAACTACTACCCTCTGTCTTCTTCCAGCCAGCCAACTCCTAATCCAAACCTCCAACTCACCCTCAATGCCATATCTCCGTATTTTCTGCAGTAGCCTACCATGGGGAACCTTATCAAACGCCTTACTAAAATCCATATATACCACATCTACCGCTTTACCCTC
>NC_057725.1:71559658-71575292 GCF_004010195.1 Chiloscyllium plagiosum | reverse complement strand
ACACCGCGGTTTAAATGTGGATGCATCAGTGTGTATACCCAGCCCCCACACAAACAGTCCTTCCAACAGCACATGGGCTCGCCGCAGGAAGAATTATGCTATTCACTCCTGGACCAGAGCTGATGTTTAACAGAGGAATCCCAGCAGGACTGTGTCAATGAGCTGAAATAAATCAAGTTCAGCTGGGACTCTGCGATCAACAGGAAATGGTTGGAGGAAGCTGACATGGATAGGGAGTGATGGGTCCTCTCAGTGAAGATCCCAAGCACTGATTATTTTATTCAGCTTGATCTTCCTCTAACTGGTGTAAAGCTCAGTTAACAATGGCCAAATTTTGAATGAACTTCTAGATGATGGGGACTACAGTACACCCAAACCAATGAAAATAATCCTCATTCTGACTGAGCTCCTTCACCAGACTTGACAACCCTTGAACTGACTATCTCCTGACCCAAAATGCCCCAGTCAACCCATCATCTCCACTTGTTCCTGACCCACCAGACATATCTCCTCACATCTTGACACCACCCTGTCCTCCTTGGTCCAGGAGCTCCCCACAAACATTCGGGATACCCCCACTCCCTTCATCTGTTTCATGACTTTTGGATCCCCAGCCCCCCATTGCCTCATCCTCACCATGGACATCCAGTCCCTGTACATGTCCATCCACCATGGTAAGGCCTTCAAGCTCTTCGTTTCCTCCTCTCCTCCTGACCCAACATATACCCATCCCAGACACACTCATTCAATTGGTGGAACTGGTCTCCACCTTCAACTTTTCCTTCAACTTCCTTCAGACCATGGGTACCTGCATGGACCCTAACTGTGTCTGCCTCTTCATAGGATATGTGAAACAGTCCGTCTTCGGCAGCAACACCGACACCATTCCCCACCTTTTCCTCCACTATATTAACGATTGTACCAGCACATTGTGCTCCCACGAGGAGGTTGAACAGTTCATCAGCTTCATTAACACCTTTCACCATCACCATCTCGGACACCTCCGTCCCTCTCCTGGACCTATCCATATCCATCTCTGGCGACCGACCCCACACAGACTCTATTCCAAACCCACCGACTCCCACAGCTACCTGAACTACACCTTTTCCCAACCCCACTCCTGTAAAAACACAACCCTTTACTCCCAATTCCTCTGCATCTGCTGTATCTGCTCATAGGAGGAGCAATTTCACTCCAGAACATCCCACATGGCCTCGTATTTCAAGGACTGCAATTGCCTCTCCCACATGATCAATCATGCTCTCCAGTACATCTCCTCCACTTACTGAACATCTGGTGTTGAACCGGACCCCTCCAACTGTAACAAGGACAGAATCCCTCTGGTTCTCACCTTCCACCCCACTGATCTCCAGACACAGCGCATCACCCTCCGCCATTTCTGCCGGTGTATCTCTATCAGCCCCCACCTGCATCTACCTATCACCTTCCCAGCTACCTTCCTCCCACTGCCATCCCCACCCTCCTATTTATCTCTCAGTCCCCGTTCCCCACCTCCCCTATTCTTGATGAAGGGCTTGTGCCCAAAATGTCAACCCTCCTGCTCCTTGGATGCTGCCTGACCCGCTCTACTTTTTATTGTATTCAAACTCCATCTGCTACACCTCAGCTCATTGGCCCATCTGTTTACGATGCTGTTAGTAATCTGAGGTAACCTTCTTCGCTGTCCACTACACCTCCAATCTGCAAACTTAACAACTATATATCCTAGGTTCACATCTAAATCATTCATATAAATGATAAAAAGTAGAGGACCCAGCACCAATCCTTGTGGCACCCCGCTGGTCACAGGCCTCCAGTCTAAAAGGCAACCCTCCACCACCACCCTCTGTCTCCTCCTTTCAAGCCAGTTCTGTCTCTCCAATGGCTGGTTCTCCCTGTGACCTAAACTTGCAAACCAGTCTTTATTGGATTATTCCAGTTTGGATTTGGGATTGTAGACAGCGTGTATTAGGTGTTCGTGTCTTTTATTCTGGGTGTTGGATTCGGTCGGTTTAAACAGGGCTTGGTGTAGTAACGGATCTTTCATTCACTAAAGGTTTTCTGGGGGTGGACAAAGTGACTTTGAGGGTTTTATAAAAGGTGAGCAAGGCAAAGCTGTTGGAACTAGCAGACAGGCTGGAGGTGAGATCATCTTCATCTGTGAGAAAAGGAGAGATAATTCCAGCAACAGCTCAACATTTACATTTGCTGGAAATGTCATCAGAATCTCTGGAAACGGCTGGAATTCAATTGGAAATGAGAGAGCTTTAACATGGAAAAGAATGGAAACAGTTTAAATTACGATTAAAAGCAGACAAAAATGAAAAAGTGCAAACGGCTCTAGCAGAAAAAAAAAACAAAAGGAAAGGAAAGGAAGGGCTGAGCATAATGAAAAGGAAAGGACAAAATCGCTATAGCAGAACAGAAAGGAGAAGAGAACGTGGAAAAAGAGAAATAAAGAGAGAATTTGACCTTCAGAAACTGGCACTTAAACAGGAAAGTTGGTTAAAAAGGATGGAGGTGAAGGTAGAAGGTAGGCTTAGTGAGGAGAACAGTGAGGATGTGCAAACCCATCACAGCTCAGGGCTGGTGGGGATCTGTTCAATTACATCCAAACATTGCCTTAATTTGAGGAGAAGGATGTAGAATACGTTTTCATCGCATTTGAGAAAGTGGCTAAAGAAATGAAGCGACCAGTGACCATATGGGTTTTGTTGATACAAACAAAGCTGGTATGTAGAGCTAGTGAGGTATTTGCCTCACTATCAGAGGAGGTATCTGGGGAATGAGGAGGTGAGGAAAGCCATTTTAAGTGTATATGAGCTGGAGCCAGACGCCTGCAGACAAGGTTTCAGGAATCTAAGGAGGGACCCAGGAATCTAAGGAGATATGTAACTCAGCAGGACTATTGCCAGAAAAAGTGGTAGTACATGGAATCCACTTATGTTGAGTGAGGTTAGAGTGTCCAGTGAAAAGTGAAGAAGTGGTGGTAGGAGGACTGGATGACCTCTTGACACCAGGAATATCATTTGTCCTTGATAACGATACAGCTGGGTCACAGGTATAAGTGCCGCCCATTGTGTTTGAAAGGCCAGTGTAAAATCAGGCATCTGGGGTATTGCAGGAAGCATATCCTGGGATTTTTCCTGATTGTGTGGTAGCAAGCTCACAGTTACCAGCTGAAACAGGAGGCGAAATCACAGAACACAGATAAGGGAGTTAAAGTAGAATTATCAGAGACCATGTTTGATCAAATGGTTAAGACAAAACAGATTATTGGGCAGTTTCCCATACCATCAATAAAGACAGAGTTACTACACTTCCAGGGATTGAATGGGTTTTGCTGGAAGTTCATACTGAAATTTAGCAGTTGGCTAAATTATTGAATTACTGCAGAAATGCAGGAGGTTTCGGTGGAAGGCAGACTGTCAGAAAGCATTTGATAGCCTGAAAGTTGTGTTAACCACTGCCCCAGTATGAACCACACCTAATTACGCAAAGCCATTCATGGTGGCTTTTGATATAAGTGATGTGGGTGTTAGTGCTGTACTCTTACAAGAAGACAGGAAGATAGAAAGACCTATCAATACTTCTCCAGGAAACCGAACATTCATCAAAAGAAGCTTTCAACAACTGAGACGGAGACCTTGAGATTGGTGTTGGCGTTAAAACATTTCAACACTTATGTTGGTTGTAATGTGTGTGAGACAAGCATATATATTGATCATTCCTGAAGAAGGGCTTATGCCCGAAACGTCGAATCTCCTGTTCCCTGGATGCTGCCTGACCTGCTGCGCTTTTCCAGCAACACATTTTCAGCTATATATTGATCATAACCCATTAAAGTTTTTGGAGAAATTTAAGGACTAAACTGGTTATTGGAGCTTGTTATTGCAGCCATTCAATTTGAAAATTATACATGTGGCAGGATGCGAAAATGTTATGGCCAACACATTGTCGAGACTTGAATGAATAATCAAAGGTGTTAGTGGCAGGAGTAAACAGACTGAAAAAGAATGTCGGGCATGTTTGCATGGTTATACTGAATTAGTGTACTAACAGAGTAAGACAAAGTGATTTAAAATGAAGCCATTTTTGTATTGGAGGTGTGACAATGCTATCAATTTAAAAAGTTGAAACTTTATTGCTGGAACAGCACAGCAGGTCAGGCAGCATCCAGGGAACAGGAGATTCGACGTTTCGGGCACAGGCCCTTCTTCAGGATTCCTGAAGAAGGGCCTGTGCCCGAAACGTCGAATCTCCTGTTCCCTGGATGCTGCCTGACCTGCTGTGCTGTTCCAGCAATAAAGTTTCAACTTTGATCTCCAGCATCTGCAGACCTTACTTTCTCCTATCAATTTAAAAAGGTTATTTTGACCTTTTTTTTCCAAGAGAGGTCATAAAAGCAGAGGTTCCAATATGTCTGGACTGGAGGCTAGTTTAACAATGGCAGGGGAGTTCTTCCAGTTCTGTTTTTTTTCTAGATTATTTTAATTGTAACAGTAAGAAGTTGCCTGCAATAGCAGAAAGGTTTCAAGCTTCACCAGATGGTTCCTGACTGGCTTTCTCTCTGAAATCTCTCTTACCTGTAAGAACCTGTGTTTGAATTTACCTTTTGCCAAAAGCTGTGTTTATGGAATGTTGTGGGAATTGGGCCAATTCCTCAGTTACGTTGCTGCATTGAGTTGAATGGTTTTCAGATGGTTACGTTATTCAACATTCTGTTTTCCTTTGTTTGTGTTTCAACTGTAGTGTTCAAATAAATACTGTTTTGCTTAAAGCCAAGTGGTTTGACCAGCTGCACCATACCTGGAATATCGAATTCACATGTACCTTTAAAATAAGCGAAAGTAAGAGGTCTGGACTCCCTTGTTGGAATATTTTGAGGGGGTCTGGCCTGGTCCATAATAACCTGCTCTTGCAGTTAGATAAGGATTCCCAGAAGCATGATCCAACTATACCTATGAGAATTAGCAGCAATATATGATCCCTCCAATTGGGGTATCGTCAGCCTGTGCCATTTTTCAGTAGATAATGGAGAATTCTGCCCCTTATCTAGTCGTGACATCTACTTATTCATTGAGAAAGTTTTCTTGAGCACAATGATCAAATTCCTCTCCATCCAAGCTCTTAATACTATGGTAATCTCAGTCTATGTTTGGAAAGTTAAAGTCCCCGACTATTACGACACGATTCTTCTTACAGCTGTCTGCGATCTCCCTGTATATTTACTCCTTAATTTCCCACGGACTATTGGCGGGGGCTTTAGTACAATCCTGTCAAAGTGATCACCACCTTCTTTTGTTTCAGTTCAACACATAGATCTTCACTATCTTCAACAGAGTGAGTAAAGACAGCATTTCTCTTTCCCTATAGGGCATTACTGAACCAGTTGGGTTGTTACGACAATTGACGATAGTTTCTGGTTGACATTATAGTCATAATTCCTTATATTTATTAAGATGAAGTTCTGTCATGATAAGATTTGACCCAAGTCCACAATAATACTTCTGAAGTATCTTGATATGGAGCTGCTTCAATGTCTGGTTTCCTGACTCATCGAAGAATCCAAGATTACATTTCTGTTCCAATTACCCAATAAACCTTAATTTTCTCATTTATCATTTAGTGAAATACCAATATGTCTCTATTTGGTCCTTAGAAAATGTGAATACAGAGAGACAAAGTGAGAGTGGTGGACTACATTAACTTGAAATTGCTGATAAATTGTGAGATCGTCCAGTTTGCTTGTGATGGACATGGGTTAGCACATTTGTGCTAAGGGAAGATTGAAGGAATGATGGATGAGCAGAGTCAATTGTGTTTCCAAGCAAACGAAGGTATTCCGGAAAAAGGTATAAAACTTATTGTCGGTGTGTGTGTGTGTGTGCCTGTGCATGTGTGTCTGTGTTGGGTGTGTCTGTGCTGTGCTGTGTGTGCATGTGTGTGAACTGCTCGTGTGTGTGTGTTTATAGACCTCTGTAAGGTCACCACTCAGTCTTTTATTCTCCAGGGAAGAAACGTCCCAGCCCACTTATAGACCTCTGTAAGGTCACCCCTCATTCTTTTATTCTCTAGGGAAGAAAAGTCCCAGCCCATTTAACCTCTCCTTATAATGCAAACCTTCCAGTCCAGCCAGCATACTAGGAAATCTTTTCTGCACTCTTTCCAGTTTAATGATATCCTTCACGTAGTAAGGTGACCAGGACTGCATGCAATATTCCAAATGTGGCCTCGCCAATGGCTTGTACAGCTGCAACAAGACATCCCAATCCAAATACTCAATGCTCTGACCGATGAAAAAGAAACTTTGTTCTGTCACACTCATCAGGCCCCTACTATTGACTATGTAAGTCCTGCCAAAATGCAACACATTCCATTTATCTAAATTAATCTGAATCTGCCACTCCTCAGCCCAATGGTCCAGTTATTGAAGATCTTGCTGCATTTACAGATACCCTTCTTCACTGCCCACTGTACCATCAATCTTGGTGCCATCCACCAACCTACTAATGGTACCTCTGAAATTCCCATCCAATTCATTGATATAAATGATAAATAACAGTGGACTCAGAACCTGTAGTACACCCTGGTCACAGACCTCCAGTTTGAAAAACAATCGTCCCCCACCACCCTCTGCCTTCTATCATCAAACCAATTTTGGATCCAATTGACTAGCTCTCCTGGATCCTGTGAGATTTAGAGTCCAGAGTATAGTGCTGGAAAAGCGCAGCAGATCAGGCAGCATCCGAGGAGCAGGAGAATCGACGTTTCGGGCATCAGCCCTTCATCATTCCCGGACAGGCATATGGATGTACATGGAATAGTGTAGGCGGGATGGGCTTCAGATTAGTATGACAGGGCGGCGCAACATCGAAGGCCGAAGGGCCTGTACTGCGCTGTAATGTTCTATGTTCTAAGTTCCTATTCCTCAGATGCTGCTTGACCTGCTGTGCTTTTCCAGCACTACATTTTCAACTTTGATCTCCAGCATTTGCAGTCCTCACTTTCTCCCCATGAGATTTAACCTTACTCAACTACCTACCCATGCGATACCTTGCCAAAGATCTTGCTAAAGTCCATGCAGACAATGGCTATCACACTGCCCTCATCTACCTTCTTGGTTCCCACTTCAAAAAACTGAATCAATCAGGACTTTGTTGAGGTCAGAGTTGGAGAATTGTGTGCAGTTCTGGTTACTGCACCAGAGGATGGATGTGATTGGACCGGAGGGAGTGCAAAGGAGATTCACCGAGAATGTTGCTGTGGGTGTGACAATGCAGCTCTGAAGAGGGTGGCTCATAAGCTCGGACAGCTTACCTTAGAGCAGGAATAATACTGTGAGGGACATTGACAGTGCGGATAAACAGTAGTTGTTTCCACTTTGTCGAAGGGTCAATAACAAGGCAGGATAATTTTAAGCTGAAAGGCTTAGGGGGGACATGAGGAAAACTCTTCTCACCTGGAGGATGGAAGGGGTCTGCAATATACTGACCGGGAAGGGAGTTGAGACAGGAAACATCACCACCTTTAAACAATACTTGATGAGCACTTGAAATGTCATAACCTTCAAGGCTATGGGCCACGTGCTGGAAAATTGGACAAATGGTGGTTCAGTACAATTTTAGTGGGACAAACATGATTGTCCGCCCAGCTTCTTCTGTTCTATGTGATTCTGTCATTCTTTAATTCTGATGGGAAGGTTCTGAATTAGTTTGAGCATAAGTTCCAGTTCTTGTTATGATCAGTTCTGTATTAGAGTGCTCGTTCACAGAAAGAATTTCCTAAATGAGTTAGTTAAAGGAATGAGCAAGAATAGCAGTGGGATAACAGTGTGCAGTAGAACAGCTCTCAAGGAGCTGGACAGCATGAGGTACTGAATGACTGAAAAACCTCACCAAAATGAAGGGCTTCACGGAAAAGAATATCAGAAGATATTTAGATATTTATGATGTTGATAGTATGTGAAATAATACAAGTATTGTTGTTGAAGACAAATTGAAATTAACTTTGATGCCTGATAGGATCGGATTAATCCAGTTTTTGGGGTATTCAATTACAGAGGCAAATCTCAATGATATCACATCATTAAAATGAATCTGTTGTCATCATTTGTTTGTTCAAAATGATCTAAAATGATTTGAAGATATAATCACAGTTTCCCAGTGGAGATGCCATGCAGTATTAAAAAAAAGCATCACTGCAACTGCGTCAGTTCCTATTTTGAGAGAATTCTCCCAGTCCAACAGATTGCCAGCAGCAGGGAGAGGTTGTTGCACAAAAACAAAATGCATCTTCCAATAGAAAAAGTCACTAAAGTATACCACACCATCCTTGCGACTGTTGGTCTTCCTGGATGTCTTATAACAACTTAAGGTGCATACATCTCTACATTAACTCAGACTGATTTCCACTCTATGACTCTTAACCATTTTATTTCCATTTAGCAAGGCTAATACTGATGGCAGATGCCAGTATCCTCAGTAACTGAGATTAAAGAAAATAGTTGTTTGATTAGGAGGTTCCTCAGTAATGTGCAGCATTGTCTGTTTCTCTATACTGTGTAGAATGGGTTTGCCCTGAGGCCACACTGATGGAGTTTGGCTGAGCACCAGCCCTGGCTGGTCTACAAAATGCTTAGCAAGACCACTCTTTCTCTGTGGGAATTCAAATCCTGCTATTGGTCCTATGGGTCTTGTAACAACTCACCTCTTAGTGATATTTGGTGTTTCCCATTCCTTGATGTGAAGGGATTGTGTTGGTGCATCTTGCTCAGACAGCTGGCTCCAAATGGGAGCCCAGATACAACAGGCGAGCAACGATCGAGTTGTGCAAGTCATTACAGAGTGAGAAGTGAATATAAGCACGGATAGCTTTGACCATCTTGTCTGTTTTTTTCAGTCAGTGGTTGTGTGAGGGCATGATATTTGGGAGGACAGTTCACTGGGAGGGGCTTTGAGCACAGGATTCCAATTATGATGAATTATTGATTGTCAAAAAGACGAGAGAGTTGTGCCATTTGTAAAACGGTGGACAGTGCTGTGGTGTGGAGTTTATTAGGACAAAAGCTGAGATCTGGAATACAGTGTTAGCAGAGAATCAAATAACTTTGTCCAACAGGATGTTTCCCACATTGCCCTTTGTTGCTGTTACCCTTTGATGTTTCTGGAACAATACTGGTCACTGTGAAGGAGTTCTCATGTACATTCGTTTGGGATTGTTATTTCGTCTTTGGCTACCAGTTTGGATAAGTATTATTATTACTTTGATTATAGTTATTGTTATTTTGTTTTTACTGACAGATGAATCCTCTGGATATATTTTAAAACCGATTCAATGTGAGGCCAAAGTGTTACACCATGGAGTGCAGTACCCCCTCAACTTTGTGAAATCTCTGTTCTTCTACCTGGTCCACAAGGCTCAGAACAGTAGAGATTGGGTGGTTCAGCAGGATTTTTGACTGATGAAATACAAGTTGGTTTGGGGTGATTGTTGTGCAATTTAGGATATTTGATATTGTTGTGGTGCTCTGAGGGTCCATTTGGGATCAAGAACATCCAGCCATACGGACTGAGAGTTAGCCCTGCTGTTGGGACCTTCAGTTGACCTGATTGCCAGGACTCTGAGAGTCAGTGACTTGGATAAAAACCTGGGTCGCCAGTTGATTCATGTCCATCAGTAGCACACTGCTAAAAGAATATGAATTATGATGTGCATTGTTGAATTCTTTGATTGTCAAAAATACATGTGCGTCGTACTGTCTGTTCATCCTGGTTTGCGTGATATTCTTTGCCCCATAGCATGGGACAGAATCGCACCGACTGTCAGACGGGATGTCTGTCCACACAGTGATTGTGGTTTACAAGTGGGATGGTTTATTGGAGATCACATTTAGGTGCTGAGTAAACCCAGACTGTTTTGTGGTTATTGAAGGATGGAAATTGCATTCGGGGGTGACAGTGAGTTAGTATTGAAGGGACGTATTGTTGCCTCTAGCACTTGGAAGTGTATAAATATTTACAGTAATGATAATACTGAACTGTTCATTCCCACAGCACAATGTAAATGTCAGGGCTGCTGCATTAACACTGCTGCCTGTGACATATCTGGCATAGTGTGTTTTATATCAGGGGAGTAACACAGTGGATTGAACTCTTTGATGCAATAAAGAGTAACACAGTGGATTGAACTCTTTGATGCAATAGCATCTTTCTTCAATTCAAATATTTCACTTGACAGAAAATGTTATTGTTGGACTGTTGAGTGGAAAAATATTTCATGTGTTATCCGATAAGACTGGAAGATTCAGAGAACATGACTGCCATAGTGCCGGAGGTTAGTGCAATACAGAAGACTGAGTCAACAACAATAATAACAAAAAACAGATACTGCTGGGAAAAGTCAGCAGGTCTGGCAGTATCTATGGAGAGAAATCAGAGTTAACGTTTCAGATCCAGGAACAGCTGGCTGTATAGGTTTGGTGCTCAGTTTATAAAGTGAAGTGTCCCGAGTGGACATTTACAGATGTGATAATTTTTATGAAATTAAAATGGCAGACCAACAATGTGAATTCAATAAACTGCCCTGTAGACATATTTTGTTGACTTAAATAACATTTTTGGTACTGATTAATCTTCCAGCAAAGTTAAGACAAGCTGTGGGATGTGGTGACATTAATTTATTATTCGTATGTTAATAAGGATGGATATAGAGCTGGACTATTTCACATTTGTATTTCATTCGATTTGGATGAATAATTATTCAATCTGCAATTCATAATCTGCCCACAGTTAATTATCCAGTAATCGCTGCTCTTCACTTTGAGATGTGTGTCCTCCTTGGGAGGAGGAAGTGAACCGTGTATCAATCAGCTTTAAGGCAATATATAAAAATAAACATACCAATAGAATAGGAATAAAAAATATCTGCTTCACCAAATAACTAACTTTATGAACTGCAATATTAAGAATATGGTTTATAATTACGTTGGAGAACATCACCTCAAATTAACAGTCTGGAATGCAGAACATTTAACATGGTGCTTTAATATACCATACAAGCCTCTCCCAAATGTTCTAACCCTGAATAAGTATTCCACATTAGTGAACTTCAGTTGCAGTCTTTCTCGTTAGAGTAGATATTATTTCCATACCTGTGTCACAAAGTCCTTTATGCTCTCTATACATCTGTATACTCTATGTCAATAACATTGCTCACAAGTCCAGCTTCCAGAATTAGGAGCATTTCTCTTCTTTTCGTGTGATAATGACAAACATTCCAACTCTGCCAGGAGCCCAAACCTTGTCACTCGTTGCTTGTTTATTGTACCGTGGCCTCTGACCCTCTAACACAACCACATGTTGCCTGACCTGCTGTTCCTTCCCATCTCCACAGCCTATAGATCTGACTTCCAGCATCTGCTGTCCTTACCATCTCCACATGTTAATACTGTAATGCACCAAACTCAGAATTGTTTGCCTTACATTTACAGAAGGATTGATGATCTGTTCCTCAATCAGTTATTTTTACAGTTAAATTTTAATTCAAGAAATCTTCAGCTCTTAAACATATAAATTATGAGCAGCTGTTCACAATAAGGAGCCCTTGAAAACTGAACTCAGTGAGATTACAACACTCTTTGGTTTCATCCTGACTCCAGGTGAAAATGGTTATGGCTATTGGATGTCAGTCATCTCAGTTGCTGTACATATCTCTGCTGGGTTCTGCATGGTGGTACCTTGACTCGAAATTCTGCAGCTGCCTCATCAATGTCCTTTCTTTCATCATAATTTCAAAATTAGAGATGTAGATGTAGCTTGGATTCCAGCATCTTCAGGTTTCTGTCTTTATCAATCACCAACCATTGATGAAAATTACCTGGTCCAGCCAGACAAGTGCTGTAGCCATGGGAGTATGTCAGACACTCTGATTACTGTGACAGTAACCTCCCACCTACCTCTCCAATCCATGTCCACCATCCAGAAAGCACAGCTCAGGGCTGGGATGGAATACTCTCCACATATTGGCTGAGTGCAGCTCAAATGCAGCACTGAGTGTAACATCCATAGAGCTCCACATTGTACAGGACAAACAGCCGGTCATGGTAATTAGCACACAGATCATTCAGTACTCACTATCTTCACCAATGACACCATGACCAGCAATGAATATCACCTGCACGATGCAAACCAGGAACAGTGCAAGTCTCCTTTGAATATCGCCTTCCATGATCTCTCGGCAGAACAAGGGCAGCAGATCAGAGAAACACCATCGCATGCAAGTTCCTTTTCAAACTAGTTTACATTCTGACTGAAAAATGTTGTCATTCCTTCACTGTTGCTGGGTAAAATGATTAGATTAAATGATTACATTCCCTACAGTATAGAAACAGGCCCTTCGGCCCAACAAGTCCACCCCGACCCTCCAAAGAGTAATCCCCCCCCGGACCCATTCCCGAACACTATGGGCAATTTAGCATGGCCAGTTCACCTTGCCTGCACATCTTTGGATTGTGAGAGGAAACCAGATTACCCGGAGGAAACCCACGCAGACACAGGGAGAATGTGCAAACTTGACACAGTCAGTTGACGGAGGTGTGAATTGAATCTGGTGCTGTGAGGCAACATTGCAAACCACTGAGCCACTGTGCCACCCTAATTCTGCAACTGTGCCCCAGAAACACTGTGCATTTTAGGGGAATCTCTAGCCTGTCTGAGTAATCTATAAAGGAGGTGAAATCAATTGCTGCCAACCTCAAAAAAATCATTGAGTACATGACTGAGTCTTTTGTGAGCAATTTGCTGTTTATGTTCTTCCCCAAGTTTTTTAAAAGTGCAAATGATTCAGTTAGAGTGAGGTTGCTGCTGTGGTTCAGATTCTTTAAGCTTCATATGACATGGAGCAACAATTATCTTTGTGCCATTATTTTAAGTCTGGGCTCAGGCATGGAGAAAATTTGATCAGCAACTTAAAGTCTGTTTATTCCTTTCTCTCTCTCTTACAGTTAGTCTAGTGGTGATTGTAATCTTAGCTCGGCAGAAGTGTGGCCTTTCTACATGCACCACTCGCTATCTGATGGCCATGGCAGCGTCTGACCTACTGTTCACCATTGTTTATTTCATCCTTCACCGATTCTCTTTCTATCATTATCCACCGTGTTTCCTGCACATCACTCCTGTTTGTAGTGTTATATATGCCCTGATCCTCTTAACCATGGATTGCTCTGTCTGCTTCACTGTTGCTTTTTCTTTTGATCGATTTGTTGCCATTTGTATTCATCTGATGAAAACAAAAGTATTGCACAGAGAAAACTGCAAAGAGGGTTGTAGCAACAATCTGCATTTTCTTTTCTTTAAAGAACATTCCCAACTACTTTCGATATGAACCTAGAAAGATGATCAACAATGTTCCATGGTACTGTAAAACAAGGTCCAGTTATTATCGTGCTCAGTGGGAAAGTTTTAAATTCTTTCAACATTTTTTAACACCAATGTTACCATTTACTTTTATTCTCTTTCTCAACATTCTGACTGCCAGACACATCTTCGAGGCCGTAAGGGTGCGTAAGGGACTGAGGGCCCAGGGAAAAATAGAGAATGACCGAGAGATAGAGATCAGAAAGAATTCTGTGATCTTACTCTTTGCCAGTACCACCAGCGTCATGCTGTTGTGGCTGACGTACATTTTACTGTTCTTTGAAGCTTGCATTTCTATGATTTTCGACATTTGAAGTTGTCGCATATATGCTGCGGAACCTCAGTTGCTGCACAAATGCAATTATTCATATGGTGACACAGAAAAAATTCAGAGGCCAATTAAAGTATGCAGTGAAATATCCAGTTATAAAAATAATTCAATTGATGAACAAATCCAAGTAACTGAGAGCCAACATTAGCTGCAGCAGATAGTGGAACGAGGAGTCGACGTGAGGCATGGTCAGAAGGCGAAGGAGGAATACCAACGTGACAACATTTCTTTTCAAATGGACAAAGAATGACTCCATCTGAGGAACAAAATGAAAGACACTGCAACATTAAAGCCAGTGTAAAGTGCTGTCAGCAAGGAGCAACAACAATAACAAATGCGTAAGCGAAAGAGGAGTTTGACATGCATGAAAGATACGTTCATCCCAAGCAATCAGCTCTCAGTGGGTGACACAGATACATAAATAAATGAGCTGGTGGATAGGATCATTGTTCACTTCAGGCCCAGAGAGGGAAACGCAGCGACAGAGTCCTCTCCACTCTTCCTCACTGAATTCACTGATCCACACATTTCGACAAAAGGGAAAAAAATGTTATAGAGTGCATCAGGTCCTGTAAAAAAATCTGTGTCTTCTGATTGCAAGTTTATTTTCAACATAATTTACTTCATTTCCATTCAGTCCCTGGTATCATTCTGTTTCTTTATTCCTTCATTTCCATGAAGCAGCTAATGGGTTCGTGGGGAATCCAAGCCCAACCAGAGAGACTCCTGGACTCTCTCTCTCTGCACCTTCCAATGACCCAGCTCCCCCTCCGATTGAAGATGCTCCTTCAAATCTGCCTCTTTATATCAGTTACTGTCACCTGACCTAATATCACCTTCGGTGGGTCAACACCAGCTCTGTTTAATTTGTTGTGATAAAGGTCTTTTTAAAATGTGTTTGGGGATTATGTTGAGTTAAAGTGGACAGTGACGGTGCTATCGTGGTGAGTATAGCTGCCTTCCAAACGGGTGACCTGGGTTTGATTCCCGGCAATCGCAAATTATGATTTTGACATTGGTCAATGGGAAAGCCCAAAGACAAAAGGAATTTGATCAGGATGAGAATATATACAGCTTCAATTCCAAGACAGTAAAATGCTAAGCAGGAGCAGACAGAGACAGTCTGGCCTAAACTATTTACCTGCTACTTTCTCTCCTCCCTCCCTCAAACCCACAAAAATGACTCTGGTTGTGCTCCATCTCTGGAGCAGGTTTGCCACAGGGAGAGAGTGTTTGAATCTCAATCCCAGATTGATCTTTTAATACCCCCTATTCCCTCCCTGAACCAGCGCCTCCTAAAACAAGCCCCTGGAGCAGGGTCTGTCCCCACTGGTAAAGAGGGAGTGTGAGAGACCATCGAGAGAGCTGAAACCAACCTGAATGGAGTGTATCACCACGTTAATCTCCTCATGTCTTTCCTTAACTCCAGTTTCTCTCTCTCTGAGCTTCTCTCTTCTCTCTCTCTCTCTCTCTCTTCTTACTGACAGTTTCTTTTTGTCTTTTTCTCTCCTACTTCTTTCAACTTTGTGGATATTTTTCCCCACTCTCTTGCTTTCTTCCTTCCCTATTTCTGTCTTTCAATCCTGAAACTGCAGCCCTCCCACCCCAATTTTACACACCGCTCTATCGCAAATTTTGCAGTCTCACAAACCATGGCCCTTCCCTGTGTGTCTTCATCTTCCCTGAACTACCCATTCTGTAGTTCCTCCATTACACACCCACTGTGTATAAGAGACCCTCTGTGCCTCCATCCATCCACAATCCTCCCCATGCTGTGTCCCAGCCCTTGGGGTGGATGACAAAGGGAGCATGTGCAGAGACAAACCTGCCTTTTGACTGCCTCCTGCAATGTCACAGAGTCATAGAGTCATACAGCACAGAAACAGAC
>NC_057725.1:71541613-71557944 GCF_004010195.1 Chiloscyllium plagiosum | reverse complement strand
AATGTGTTGCTGGAAAAGCGCAGCAGGTCAGGCAGCATCCAGGGAACAGGAGAATCGACGTTTCGGGCATAAGCCCTTCTTCAGGAATGAGGAAAGTTTGTCCAGCAGGCTAAGATAAAAGGTAGGGAGGAGGGACTTGGGGGAGGGGCGTTGGAAATGTGATAGGTGGAAAGAGGTCAAGGTGAGGGTGATAGGTCAGACTGGGGTGGGGCGGAGAGGTCGGGAAGACGATGCAGGTTAGGAAGGCGGTGCTGAATTCGATGGATTTGACTGAGACAGGGTGGGGGGAGGGGAAATGAGGAAACTGGTGAAATCCGAGTTCATCCAGCAGGATAAAAGGTAGGGAGGAGGTCCAGCAGGCTAAGATAAAAGGTAGGTAATCCTTCCTGTAACAGGGCAATCAGAATTGCACACATTAATCCAGAATAGGCCTCCCCAACACTCTGTATTTGGGGATGTTATCCTCAGTATAACATCCCAACATTCAATGGTCTGAGCAATGAAGGCAAGCCTTCTTAACCACCCTGTCGACCTCGAACACACATTTCAAAGAATGATGTACCTGAATCCCGAGGCCTCTCTGTTCTACAACACGACCCAGGGCCCAACCATTAACTCTTATCTTTGTTTGTTTTACCAAATGCAATCCCTCACACGTTTCCAAATTAATTTCCATCTGCCACTCCTCAGTCCATTGACTCAATTGATCAAGATCTCTTTGTAATCTTAGTTAACATTCTTCACCGACCACTTCACCACCCATTTTGGTGTCATCCACAAACTTACTAACCGTGCCTTCTATATACTCATCAAAATCATTTATGTAAATGACAAACAAAACTGGATCCAGTACCATTCCCTGTGGAACACCGTTGGTCACAGGCCTCCAGTCCAAAACATATAACTCAACCATCACTGTCTGTTTCTTAACATGAAGCCAAATTTGTATCCAATTAGCAAGCTCACCCTGAATCCCATGTGATCTAATTTTATTAATTTGAATCCCATACAGAGCCTTGTCAAAGGCTTTGCTGAAGTCCAAGTAAACAACATTTGCTGCTCTGAATTTAGATTAGATTAGCAGCCTCCCCCACCCACCCCTCTGCCACTCCCTGCATTCATGATGAAGGGCTTTTGCCCGAAATCTTTTCAGTCACATCTTAAAAAATACTCAATCAAATTTGTGAGACATGAATTTCATCACACAAATCCATGCTGACTATCCCCATGCAATCCTTTCCCCACAAAATACATATAAATCTGATCTTTCAGAATCACCTCCAACAACTTCTCTATCATCAAAGTCAGACTCTCAGGTTAATAATTCCCTGGCTTCTTCTTACATCCTTTCTTAAACAATGGTACAACATGACCCACCCTCCAGTGCTCTGGTATTTCACTCATGTTTAAAGATGATGCAAATATTTCTGCTGGGGCCCCTACAATTCTGACCCTAATGCCCCACCATGCCCTGGGATACACTTGCTCAGGTCCTAGAGATTTATCTACCTTTATGTTTTCGAAGACCTCCTGCACTTTCTCTTCTGTAATGTCATCCATTTTCAAAACATCAATATTTATTTCCCCAAGTTCTCTCGCCTCCATTTCTTTCTCAACAGTAAAAACTGATGCAAAATATTCATCTCCTGAGGTTCAACACAAATATACTATTGTTAATCTTTAAGGGGTCTTACTCTCTCTGGAGTTGCTATCTTGCTGTTAATGTCTTTTAGAACCTTTTTCGATTTTCCTGAACCTTATCTGCCAGGGCTATCTCATATCACCCTTTGCCTTCCTGATTTATTTCATAAGAATACTCCAATACTCTTTGTAGTCTTCAAGAGATTCAGTTAATCCCCATTGTCTGTAGCCACTATATGATTCTTTTTTATTTTTGACAAGAACTTCAATCATTTTATTCATGCATTGTTCCCTAATCTTACCAGCCTTGCCTTTCACTCTAACAGGAGCAACATGCTCTGAACTCTCCTTACCACATGTTTCTAAATAGCGCTGGATTAGGAAAATTAAGTTCCTCTGCTATTACAACATTATTATTCTAACACACATCTGAGATCTCAACCTATTTTCTTCTCGATTTCCCACTGACGACTGGGGGCCTGTAGTCCAACCTTATCAAGATTATCACCCCTTTCTTATTTCTCATTTCAGACCATATGTTTTCACGAAATAGTCCTACAGTAATAGCTAGACTAAGGACAGTAGTAAAGTACAGAGTAATGATTTTCTTAATCAAAAATGCTATCCCCCCTCCTCTCTTGCCTCTCTTTCTCTCCTTCCTATAACATCTAAAACCCAGAACATTGAGCAGCCTGTCTTGTCCTTGCCTCAGCCACGTTCCTGTAATCGCTCTGACAGGCAAGTTCTATGTTGTCATCCATACCCGGAGTTCATTAGCCTTATCTGTATCGAAATAAATGCAGTTTAATTCTTCAGAGTTACTTTGGGCTCTGAATTGCTTTTGTTTATCTTTTCTACCTTGCTCTTTTCTGATTCAGAACGATCCTCATCTTTGTCTATTTTCACTGTTACATAGGGAGGGAGGGAGCCCCACCCTCCCTCCCTAAAACAAAGGGTTCACAGCCTCTCGACATAGAACCCACCAGGATATAGGTCTCTCCTGTAAATATATGGCTTCCTTGTAAATATATGGCTGGCTGTCACTGTAAATATACTCAGCATTCGGAAGCCTTTGGGGATGCTCCGTTATGCGCACGCGCAGAACTGGGTCACGTGGTCCTCCGTTGAAAAACAAGGTCACGTGGGGTCAAACATCCGGGAACGCAAGGAGGCAGAGAATGGAGTCAGATCAACAACCAATCAGAATATAATCCCACCTCAGTGATTGCATGATGTTTTTTATTGTATAAAAAGACTGGGTCAGGGACAAGGGCGTGTATTTTTCTGAACTGACACACTGTATAGTTTGTCAGGGATAGGAAGGTCGAGACCCAGAGCTCTGTATGCTTTATCCACTTACTGCTAAAATAAACTTAAAGTGTGAGACCGAATATCTTCTCCTATTGCTTCATTTAAAGAACACGCAGGACTTGGCTCACACATAGATTGTAAGTTAGTAGATTGAGCCAAAGTCCGACAATTGGTGAGCCTGACGTGATGAAGACGGAGAAGTGACGGTAAAGAGAGAAAATAGAAACAACGGACAACTGACGTTTGATGACAACAACAAGTGGCGCCGCATATAAAAAAAAAGGTGAGCAAAAGCCTGTTTATATCGAAGTTCTGCAATTGGAAATAATAAATTGATTGTTGTCATTATACTGCAAGTGTCCTAGTGATAGTAAGTGGATAAAGTATTGATTACAGTATGTACAGGTTTAAAGTCCCTTGGGGCTAGAGTCCCCAGAAAAGCAACAAGGTACGTAAGTGTGAGGAGGTTTAAAGTCCATTGAGCAGGATCTCATAAAAGCAACGCTCACAAATTGTGGTGTGTGATTGATGTGTTGTATGTTTTAAAACTTATATTGGGAAATGTACGGAGGGTGGCAGAAAAGCCAGTAGTGTTTTGAAGTAAGGGACGGTGGTGTCTCAGCGAGAGAGAGAGAGAGTTGGCAGTGGAATCTAACGGTAGCAACAGCGACACTGCTGATAAATCTCGCTGAAAGGGTCAGTTGCTCGGGTGTACTCTATACAAACTGACTGGCCACCGGATTTGTCTCTGATTGCGTTAGTTGTGCAGTTATATTACATCCAAACCAATTGACTGCTAGACGGAAGGATTAAAATAAAAACACGTAAGATGAAAGGGGAATTTGATAAAGAGTGTGAGGAATACGGAGGATGTTCTTTTGACTTAATGTTGCCCGTAAAACAGCAGTGGGCTAAAGCTAGAATTCAGTTAGTTAGTGGGGTTGCGAAGGATAAACAAAAAACAATGATGGAGAAATATGATAAGATTTGGGACGAATTACAACAACAGGGCAAAGTCCCTAAAGATAAGGAGAGGGAGAAATTGTCACCGTTTTTAGGAAAAGCAGAAGAGCAAGCTAAATTAGAAGTTGTAGAGCACATGAAGGGAAAGAAAGGGTCAATATTAGTTAGAAGAAAGTGGATAAAAGAAGGCGAGGAGAAAGAAGAGAGGAGGATTCATCTGCACAACATGACGTTAGCCTGTATGGCGGTAGAAACATTACAAAAGAGGGTGGGTGGTACCTCTGAACCAAACCTGGTGAAGGAGATAGAAAAGCCACGACCATCCGCGTCATTATATCCTAAATTGCCTGGGGTGCAACCACTGCCCCCATATCCTGTAACACAAATGCCACTCATGTATGTTCAAGAAGGGGTGTTTGATGTGCAAGAAGTAGGAACAAGAGAGTACGAAGCAATAAAAGAGAGACTTGCAGAAGCAGTAGAAGAAAGCATTAGAAAGGTAGAAAAACTAACACTAGAAGCTGCACAGAGAGTTAAAGAAGCGGAGGAGACAAGCAGGGTGATAATCACGCACAGCAGAAACAAAGAACAGCTGAAACAAGGGAGGCATTCATTAGTGGAAGAGCCAGATGCTCACTCGACACCGTATAGTGTTGAGGGTGAAAGGAAGGGAAGATTACATATTTCAGGTCAGTTATTAGATGACGGGTTCTCAGACAGAAGAAGGAGAGATTTGAGGGAACAACGACAGAGACAGATTGGATGGGGGGGTATCTGAAAATAGTACAGATATTGAGGATGCAGAATCCCTGACAGAGGATGACCCACACACCGACCCCATCACTTTGAAAGGCTCACTCACAATGCATGCTGAACATGGCCCTCCAATGCAGCCCCTATCTGAACCAAGTTACAGCCTGCGTCCCAGAGACACATTACGACAGCCCGTACAGTATCAGCACCACCAAATGCCATTAATTTACAGAGGCTCTTATTTGGGGGATGTTTATCAGCCCTTCACATTTACTGATATGAACTGCATCCTGGATACAAGTTAGCTATGGGCGATTGGAGAGCTTTGTTGGGCAAGCAATTGAATATGTGGGAAATACAGCAGATAGAAGCGTCTGCGGGGACCACTTTACTACCTTATTCAGAACTGTTGTGCAGCATGCTACCTGTGTGGGTAGGGCAATGAGGGATAGATTTCCGATTCCACCGGGAGCGATGCACTCACTCACCTTCACAATGAAGGAGGGTGAGGATATGCCTGCCTTTTTGGCTAGGTGTCCATTATGGCAGGGATGCCTAAGGAAGTAAAAGAGGCAATGGAGAGTAATCCTGATATCCCAGGTTGTTCTACAGAACAGTGGGAGAAACACTTGATGCACCACATGAAGTGTTACAGGACAAAACAGGATGAAGATAAACAGAGCAACGAGTCAGCTCAAGTGCAGTTGCTAAAGTTACAGCTCGATGAGGCTAGAAGAAGGCTAATGATACAAAGAAGGCCTCCCAAAAGACGACTAATCAGATGGTTCAGCGACCATCTCCACAAAACATCCTGCCCAGTCTGGACCCAACACCTGATGGGATGCCTCCCTACTCCCAATATGGGGGCAAGCCTATAGGTGCTTCAGGAGGAATGCGTGGTAGAGGGAGGGGCCGCGGAGCACCAAGAGGTCAGCCACCCAACATCTGTTTTGAATGCGGCCAGTCCGGGCATTGGAGACGGAATTGTCCCATGCTGTGGGGGCCCCAGGGAGGGCAGGGATTGATCCGAGGACAGTATGTCCGCTCAAGTCAGCCTTCTTTTCAACAGGCTGCTCAGCCTTACCAAGCCCCAAATGTAGCTGCAGCCCTGGTGCAAGGACAGCACCCCAGACTATACTGGAAGGGCAGGTGTATGAATATTGACGGGGCCCGAGAATCCAGGGGCATGTGGGGTTGGCAGACCCCTATATGCAAATGAGGGTAATGGACAAGAATCTGTCTTTTTTGGTTGACACGGATGCAACATTTTCTACCATCACTTGTGATATACCTCGGTCAAATATGTCATCCTCTAGCGTCCAGTTAGTAGGGTTCTCAGGCAAACCAGAAAACCTGCCTTTGACATCGCCACTGATCACATCAGTGGCCGGACAGACCTTTCGTCACCGGTATATTTCATCACCTTCATGCCCTATGAATCTAATGTGTTCTATGACAATGATTCACTCTGGATCCCAAATGATGCTATCACCGGACACGTCTCCAATGGCAGAAGGGCAGTGGGCAGATATATACTGGGGGCTCCTCGAACCTGAAAACAGGCAGAACAATGGTATACAGTCTTTATACAGCCAATGGCGACCTGGGTTCAGATGTTGCATCCCTATGCTCCTCCTGCAGGTCCCCTTCACGATACCCTGTATTATGATCGAGATGATAATGACATCTATCAGCATGCATTCTATCAGAATTTAGAAGGGACTCAATGGGATATTTCCTCTAGTATTCTGGTAGGGAAAGAAGGTGTGGCGGGTGTTGTTGAACTTACTGCAGAACAGTTGGAATGGTATGAGATGTATGAAGAAGCTATACCTCATCTCACATTGGCCGTGCATGCTAAATATCAGGCCAAGGATCTGGGACCTATGTCCAAACGTTTAATGGCGCTAACTGATTGGGTTTGGACTCAGTTACCCGGTTTACAATACTCACCATCAGAGGAAGCCTACAGAATTATGTATAGGACAACTGACAAGGTACTGCTGGACATAGAGGTAAAAACAATGACTGCAGATGCTGGAAACCAGATTCTGGGTCAGTGGTGCTGGAAGAGCACAGCAATTCAGGCAGCATCCGAGGACAGGCAAAATCGACCTTTCGGGCAAAAGCCTTTCATCAGGGCTTTTGCCCGAAACGTCGATTTTGCCTGTCTTCGGATGCTGCCTGAATTGCTGTGCTCTTCCAGCATTCTGGACATAGGCAGATTGAAAGGTTTCATGGTAGAGAGAAAACAGGCTGCAGCGATGCTTGACGCTCTACCAGATACCTTGTGGGCAGCTGGTTCAACGGACATTGGTCACTGCAAACACGTCACACCAATCACATTCGATTTAATAGACCACACTCCGATTTGGCAGAGACAATACTCACACAAACCAGAGGCTGAAGCCGGCATTTCCGACACAATTGAAGGATTGTTAGCATCAGGGGTGCTAGAACCCTCCCAGTCAGCCTGGAACACTCCTATCTTACCTGGAGAGATGCAGAATACAGGTAAATATCGGATGGCGCATGATCTTAGACGGATTAATAGCGTCGTTTCTACTTCAACAGTTCCAGTTCCAAACCCCTACACTGTGATTTCTGTGCTGACCCCTGACCATAAGTGGTTCTCGTGCATTGATCTGGCCAACGCGTTCTTCTGTTTGCCACTAGCTGATCATTTGAGGGACATTTTTTCGTTCTCCTATAAAGGCCAACAACTACGTTATACAAGGGTCCCTCAAGGGTTCATTTTGTCGCCGGGGTTGTTTAATCAGATACTGAAACAGCAGCTGCAGGACATGTCACTCCCAAATGGGGTGACATTGATCCAGTTTGTGGATGACATTCTTTTGGCGGCACACGACCATGTTTCTTGTCTGGCAGCCACAAAGATGTTGCTGCTTCGCCTGTATGAAGTTGGTTTCAAAGTCCCACGGGCTAAATTACAATGCTGCAGACAAACGGTGTCTTTTTTGGGTAGAGTGATTTCTGCTAAGGGAACAGGTCTCTCTCCGTCCCATAGATCTTCCATTCTGCATCATGCCAAACCGATCACTGTAAAGAACTTGCTCTCATTTCTTGGGTTGGCAGGATACAGCAGACAATTCGTTGCATCATATGGGGAGCTCACTTTCCCTCTCAGAGCCATGGCTAATGAACAAGGCATGATAAATTTGTCGGCCCATTTGCAGTGGACCACGGAGGCAGACGAAAGTTTCGTCTCTCTTAAACAGGCCCTAACGCGGGCTGCTGATTTAGCGGTCCTGGATTACAAAGAGCCATTTTTCCTCGATATTTCTGAACGATTACACACAGTAAATGGTGTTCTTTTTCAGAAAAAAGGGGGAGGCAGGCAGGTGCTGATGTATGTAAGTGTTACCCTTGACCCAATAGAGGACAAACACCCGCCATGTACAAGACATGCAGCAGGGGTAGCAAAAATTCTCCAAAAGGTAGCACATATAGTCATGGGCCATTCACTAACGGTACTGACGACACATAGTATAGTGGCCTATGTGAACTCAACAGCCTTTACAATGACGTCACTGCAGCAAACCAGGTTAGAAAAAATCCTAAATGCACCACATATAACTTTTACGCACGAAGGAATTAACATGGCTGACAATATGGGAGAAGGAGAGCCAGAGCTGAAAATGTGTTGCTGGAACAGCGCAGCAGGTCAGGCAGCATCCAGGCAACAGGAGAATCGACGTTTCAGGCATAAGCCCTTCTTCAGGACATGCTTCTCCGAGAAGGAGAGCCACACATGTTTGAGGAAAGGATACAGAGAGACGTCAAAGTTAGAGCGGGCTTACAGGCAATTCCACTAGTCGACCCAGAAGAAGTGCTGTTCACAGATGGGAGAAGGAGAGCCAGAGCTGAAAATGTGTTGCTGGAACAGCGCAGCAGGTCAGGCAGCATCCAGGCAACAGGAGAATCGACGTTTCAGGCATAAGCCCTTCTTCAGGACATGCTTCAGGACCCAGAAGAAGTGCTGTTCACAGATGGCTGTTACAGACATCCAACTGAAGGACTTAAAGCAGCCTATGCAGTGGTGCCATGGACAACTGAGGGATTTGAGGAAGTGTTGACAGGAAAAGTGACAGGCAAGGAATCAGCCCAGTTGGCTGAACTACAGGCAATGATTACTGCGTTAGAATGGTCAGAGGGAAAACGAGTAAATATCTACACCGACTCTGCATATGTGGTAGGGGCTATACAGGTAGAACTCAGTCAATGGATTAGAGCAGGATTCTTAACAGCAGCGAAAATCCCAATTAAACATGAAAAAGATATGGAAAGATTAGCGGAGGCCCTAATGAAACCTGCAGAAGTGGCGGTGGTCAAGTGTAGAGGACATGATAAAGCAGATACAGTAGTAGCGAAGGGCAATCAGGAAGCAGACCCAGTAGCAGGGTATACAGCACAGTATATAATGATGCAAACAGTGAGAACAGTGTACGACCTGCTGCCTGCCTGTGATGCAAATGTGTTAATCAAAGAACAGCAAAAGCCTCTCCTCATGAACTGACAGTATGGAGAGAGAGTGGGGGCACAGAGTCAGAAGGGATTTGGAGGTCACCGGACAGTAGATCAGTCCTACCCCCAGGTTTGATAGCTTCCATGCTCCAGGAAGCTCATGTGACACATTGTGGAAAAACAGATGTAGAGGTATCTGACACATTGGTGGCATCCATTCTTGCCAGCAATGATTGAAAACGTGTACAGAATACAATGTGAGACCAACAGTGAAACCACACGAGGGAAAATTCCCTCTCCCAAGAATGCCAGGTCAGGAAATAGTGATCAACTACACTGACATGATAGAGAGAGTAAACGGATACTGGTACCCGTGTACAGTGTGGCCTGTAGTTCAGCCACACTGGTTGGCCAGAAGCAATACCTACGAAAAAGGAAGACGTGAAAACAGTGATCAAATTTTTGATAAACCAATACATTCCAATGCATGGGTTTCCAAAGAGAGTCAGGTCAGATAATGGCACAAATTTCAAGAACAAAGACCTGCAAGAAGTTGAAGCAGCTTTAGGACTGAAACATGCGTTTGGAACAGTGTATCATCCTCAGTCACAGAGTAAAGTTGAAAGAATGAATCAGTCCATAAAAGGGAAAATAGGAAAAGTATGTGCCCAAACAAAGTTAAGTTGGGTGGAGGCCCTTCCCTTAGCTTTAGTGTCCGTTAGAAGTTCAGTAAACTCCACCACAGGATTTACCCCGTACGAGCTTACAACAGGGCAGCTGTTCCCGGGACCGGGAGCCGGACTACAGATCTTAGAGGGAGGAGAAGCCCTCTAAGTTACAAACCTTACTATGACCAACTAACAGCTTTGGTGTCAGCTTTCTCCAAACAGGTTGGATCGGAAAAGGGAGCCCTACAGAGCCAGCCGCCATGTACCACGGATTGTGTCCTGTTGAAAGTGATCAAACGGAAATGGTCGGAGCCGAGGTGGACAGGAGCATAAGGTTGTGGAGAGGACATCTCATGCGGTCAGACTACAGGGGAAAGAAGAAAGCTGGTACCACTGGAGCCAGTGTGCAGCCACGGAACCGCCAATGAGAACTCTAGAACAAATAAGAACAGAAAAAGAGTAAAAGGGTTTTACACTTTTGCCTCTTGCAGGAAGAGGATTCTGAAAAAAGGGGGAGAGATTCTCAAAGGAAGGGCTTTTCTGGAGAGCAGAAGTGAACATGGGATCGGAACACAAAAAGAATTTGTTTAAAATATATAGGCAGGTTGTGTAACGGATATAATGTTTATCTTTGTAAGAAGCCCACATTACCCTCATCTGTGGGGTTTGGAAGTTTTTGCTATTCTTTTATGTATAAGTGTTATGTCGCTGTTAATAGGGTTATTAACCATGAGGGACAAACACACAGACGAGGGAGACAGTCCCAGGCGCAAAAGAGCAATAGGCCAAGGGGTGGACAAATGTTTAAGGGAGGCGGGGAGCCAGGTACACATCAGACATGATAAAAGCCATGGTATAACATACCAGTTTGACTTATGCGAAGTGATTGACTGTGGCCACAATCCAGGAAGCTGGAGAGGGTATGATGTATACTTTTGTGTGCATACCAATTACTATAGATGGTGCCTGACGTGGCATCATGTATTAACATGGACTGGGGTAAGATGGACGCCCAAGAAGTCGCCATCCTCAGATAATAGATGGAAGGCTCGAGACCCTGAGAGCCTCACGAGGGGGCAACTTGATCATTCTTCAGAGATGAAAAATCCACTTTTGTTAACCCTGACAGGATTCACCATTAGCCCTGGTCCCGAAGAAGTACGGAATCAGTGCGAAATCCATGATAACAGCTTTTACTTTGTAATAGGCGTAGATCAATCAGGAAAGGATACCATGGGACTAGTGAAGGTAACCTTGGTAGATCCTCAAATCCACCAGCCAAAAATCGGAAACACAACAAGCGTGCAGTTAGAACAAAGTTCAGGAGTTGTGGTGATAGATTCCAATAACATTACGAGAGAGGACATTATGAGACTAGCTACCGGATATAGTGATAGGAACACGTGGCTGGACTGGATGACAGCGACCGCAACCTCAATGAATATGAGTAATTGCGTCGCGTGTTCCTCGGCCAGGCCAACCCTATTTACTACCCAGCCCCATTGTTCCCTAATGTAGACCCAGCAGGATTTCACTGCATGATGGCCCTCACCATGCAGGCGGACCCTCCGAATTGTACCACCTTAAGTGTTATTTTCCTGCCTGTAAAGAATTCCACGTTACCTCCAATTTTACCCCAAGGGTCAACGATTACACTTGTTTCACTCGGAGTTCTAATACAATCTTGGGAGACATCCCCGCTGACTGGTGTCAGGACACGATTGATGTAACTGGCTGGCAGAATGCTAGCTCAATGGTTTGGGCCCGAGCTGATCTTTTTTGGTACTATGGAGATAGAACATTACATGTTAGTCTACCTCCAGATTGGTCTGGAACTTGTGCAATGGTCCGACAAGGGGTACCCTTATTCCTCTTAGGAGAACGACAGAAGGGAATAAATCCAGATGTACGAACACGTAGGGATTTGTTTGATGTCATTTCTGGATCAACCACTTACATAGATGCAATAGGTGTTCCCCATGGCGTACCTGATGAATATAAATTGGTAGACCAGATAGCAGCAAGATTTGAGAATCTTCCACTTATTAGTGCTCTATTCCCAGTCATGCCAAATAAAAACATTGACATTACAATGTACTCAGGCTAGCCAATAGAACTAGAGATGCGGTGGCGGGACTCTCTGAACAATTGGCAGCGACCTCATTGATGATGGTACAAAATAGAATGGCCTTAGATTTGTTGCTAGCAGAACAGGGGGGAGTGTGCTCTATGTTTGCAGATCAATGTTGTACGTTCATCCCCAACAATACGGCACCTGATGGTTCGGTAACCAGAGCCCTGGAAGGAGTAAGAATCTTGTCTGAAGAAATGCATGAACATTCGGGTATTCACAACCCTCTAGAAGAACTGTTCGGCTCATGGTTTGGGAAATGGAAAGGATTAATTGTATCTGTGTTTCTGTCCCTCATGGGTATGATCATTGTCTTAGTGTTGTGTGGATGTTGTTGTATCCCCTGCATTAGATCTTTGTTGAACCGAGTAATCAAGATGGAGATACAAACCATGGCTCTGGCAAGAAAGGACGACTATGCATCGGAAAGCGAAAATGATGTATCAAATTGGTTTGTTGGTCTCATTTTCATGAGACCAAAAGGGGGACTTGTAAATATATGGCTTACTTGTAAATATATGGCTGGCTGCCACTGTAAATATACTCGGCATTCGGAAGCCTTTGGGGATGCTCCGTTATGCGCGCGCGCAGAACAAGGTCATGTGGTCCTCCGTTGCAAAACAAGGTCACGTGGGGTCAAACATCCGGGAACGCAAGGAGGCAGAGAATGGAGTCAGATCCACAACCAATCAGAAGATAATCCCACCTCAGTGATTGCATGATATTTTTTATTATATAAAAAGACTGGGTCAGGGACAAGGGTGTGTATTTTTCTGAACTGACACACTGTATAGTTTGTCAGGGACAGAAAGGTCGAGACCCAGAGCTCTGTATGCTTTATCCACTTACTGCTAAAATAAACTTAAAGTGTGAGATCGAATATCTTCTCCTATTGCTTCATTTAAAGAACACGCAGGACTTGGCTCACACATAGAAGAAAATAAGTTAGTAGATTGAGCCAAAGTCCGACACTCCCCAGTTCAGGTGAAACCCTCCCTTTTCGAACAGGCTTTTTCTGTCCCAGAAGAGATCCCAATGATCCACAAAACAGAATCCTTGCATGTTGCACCACAACTTCAGGCATTGATTTATCTGCCCTGTTCTTCCCTCATTTGAAATTGGGACCAGAAGTAGACCAGAGATTACTGCTTGTGATGTTCTGTTCCTTTAACCTTCTGTCTAAGCTCTTATACTCACCCTGTAGAGCCCCAACCCTTGCCCTGACGATGTCATTCCTCCCACTGTATACAACACTACACCGAACATTAATTATGAAAGAATTATATCCTGCATCAGCCCGGTCCCCTTGTTCTATAACACTACCCAAGGCCCTAGCAGTAATTATATAAGAAGTACGTCCTACACCTACGAGGTCCCCCTGTTTTACAACACTACCCAAGGCCCGATCATTAATTACAAAGAATTATGTCCTACTTTTCGTTATATAAGTATTATGCACTACATTCCCTCGGTCCCCGTGTTGTGCAACACTACCCAAGGCCCCACCATTAATTATTTGAGTTTATATCCTACATCTCCTGGGTCCCTCTGTTATGAAACACTACTCAAGGGCCTACCATTAATTATGTATGAATTATGTCCTACATCCCCTAGTTTCTCTGTTCTACAACACTACCCAAGACCCTCCCATTCATTATATAACATTTATGACAGATCCCTGTTCTACAACACTACAGGGCCCTTCCATTAATTTTATAAGAGTTATGTCCTACAACCCTGAAAACCCTGTGTTCAACAACATTACCCAAGGCCCTAACATTAATTATATAATAAATATGTCCTAAACGTCGTAGGTCCCCCTGTTCTACTACACTACCCCAAGGCCCTTCTATGAATTTAATAAGAATTATGTCCTACACGCCCTAGGTCACTATGTTCTACAACGTTACCCAAGGCCCCACCAGTAATTAAATAAGAATTGTGTCCGACACACACTAGGTCCTCTTGTCCAACAACACTACCCAAGAACCTACCATTAATTATGTGAATTTATGTCCTACAACACTTAGGTCCCCCTGTTCTCCAACACTACCTATCATTAATTGTGTAAAAATTACATTCTACTCCCCTTAGTCTGTGTTTTACAAACTACCCAAGGCCCTACCAGTAATTACACAAGAATTATGTCCTACAAACCCTCGGACCCTGCGTTCTGCAACAATACCCAAGGCCCTAACATTGATTATCTCAGAATTATGTTCTACACCCCCAAGGTCCCTCTGTTCTACAACATTTCACAAGCCCTATCATTAATTATAATAGAATTATGTCCGACACCTCCACATCCTTCTGTTCTACAAAACTATCCTAGGTCGTACCATTAATTACACACGAATAATGTCCGACACCCCCTTGGTCCCCGTTCCACAACATTATCCAAGGCCCTACCATTAAGTTCATAAGAATTATGTCCTACAACCCTGAAATCCCTGTGTTGTATAACACCACCCAAGGCCCTAACATCAATTATATAATAAATGTGTCCTTAACCCCTCCAGGTACCTCTGTTCTACATCACTACCCAAGGCCTTAACATTAATTATATGAGCCATAATTATGTGCCATAAATAAACAGGTGCCAGGGTCTGTGATGTCTCAGATCGTATCTTTGGGGTCCTGAAGGGAGAGGGTGACCAGCCTCAAGTCGTGGTGCAAGTAGGTACTAACGACATAGGTAGAAAGAGGGATAGGGATGTAGGGCAGAATTTCAGGGAGCTAGTGTGGGAGCTGAGAGCTAGAACAAACAGAGTTGTTATTTTTGGTTTGTTACCCATGCCACGTGATAGCGAGGCAATGAATAGGGAGAGATATCAGCTGAACATGTGGTTGCAAGCATGGTGCAGGGGGGAGGGTTTCAGGTTCTTGGATAATTCTGGAGAAGGTGGGACCTATACAAACAGGACAGTCTTCACTTGAACCAGAGGGGTAATATCCTGGGTGGGAAATTTGCGAGTGCTATTCGGGTGGGTTGAAACTAGCTCAGCAGGGGGATGGGAACCTGAGGTGTAGTTGCAGTGCACAGGGGGTTGAAAGTAGGTAGGTCAGTGACAGGATTTCAGGGTCACAGGAATGTGCTGGCAGACAGCAAACTGGTTTGAAGTATGTCTAGTTCAATGCCAGAAGTATCTGAAATAACGTAGAGTTTGCAGCATAGATCGGTATCTGTGACCTTGATGTGTGGCCATTTCAGAGACATGGATAGAGCAGGGTGATGAATGGATGTTACAGGTTCCAGGGTTTAGATCTTTTATTAAGAACAGGCAAAGCGGTAAAAGAGGTGTGGCCTTGTTAGTCAAGGATAGTATAAGGGTGGCTGAAAGAACTTTTGACAATGACTCATCTACAGAGGTAGTGTGCGCTGAGGTTAGAAACAGGAGAGGAGAGGTCACACTGCTTAAAGATTTTTATAGGTCTCCACAGAGTTCCAGGGAGGTGGAAGAGAGGATTTGCAAAATTATTCTGGGTAGGAGTGAAAGGAACAGGGTAGTCATTATGGTGTCTTTAACTTCCCCAACATTGACCGGAAATGCTATAACTCGAGTACAACAGATGGATCAGTTTTTGTCCAATGTGTACAGGAGGCTTTCCTGTCACAGTATGTCGAAGGGCCAACAAGAGGGGAGGCCACACTGGATCTAGTACTTGGTAATGAACCAGGCCAGGTGTTTGATTTAGTTGTAGGTGAACACTTTGGAAAGAGTGACATAATTCAGTTATGTTCAGTTTAGTGATAGAAAGGGATAGGTACATGCCACAGGTCAAGAGTTATCGTTGAAGCAAGCGCAATTATAATGCGATTAGGCAAGAAAAAGGATGCATAGAATGGGGAAGCAAAATGCAGGGGATGCAGACAATGGAAATGTGGAGCTGGTTTAAGGAACAGATATTGCGTGTCCTTGATAGGTATGTCCCTGTCAGGCAGGGAGAAAGTGATAAGGTAAGGGAACCATAGTTTACCAAAGAAATTGTATCTCTTGTGAAGCAGAACCTGATCAGGTGTACCTGAGAACTCTGTGGGAAGGTAGGGACCGTGGGCCTCTTGCTGAGATATTTGTATCATCGATAGTCACAGGTGAGGTGCTGGAAGATCGGAGGTTGGCTAATGTGGTGCCACTGTTTAAGAAGGGTGGTAAGGAAAAGCCAGGGTAATATAGACCAGTGAGCCTGACGTCGGTGGTGGGCATGTTGTTGGAGGGAATCCTGAGGGACAGTATGTACTTGTATTTGGAAAGGACTGGTGAAAGATAGTCAACATGGCTTTGTGTGTGAGAAATCATGACTCACAATCTTGATTGAGATTTTGAAAAAATAACAAAGAAGATTGATGAGGGCAGACAAGTAGATGTGATCTATATGGA
>NC_057725.1:71540537-71541237 GCF_004010195.1 Chiloscyllium plagiosum | reverse complement strand
TTGGATACAGAACTGGCTCAAAAGTAGAAGACACAGGGCGGTGGTTGAGGGTTGTTTTTCAGACTGGAGGCTTGTGACCAGTGGAGTGCCACAAGGATCTGTGCTGGGTCCTTTACTTTTTGTCATTTACATAAATGATTTGGATGCAAGTACAGTTAGTAAGTTTGCAGATGACACCAAAATTGGAGGTGAAGTGGACAGTGAAGAGGGTTACCTCAGATTACAACAGGATCTGGACGAAATGGGCCAATGGGCTGAGAAGTGGCAGATGGAGTTTAATTCAGATAAATGGGAGGTGCTGCATTTTTGGAAAGCAAATCTTAGCAGGACTTATACGCTTAATGGTCAGGTCCTAGGGAGTGTTGCTGAACAAAGAGAGCTTGGAGTGCAGGTTCATCGCTCCTTGAAAGTGGAGTCGCAGGTAGATAGGATAGTATAGAAGGCCTTTGGTATGCTTTCTGTTATTGGTCAGAGTATTGAGTTCAGGAGTTGGGAGGTCATGCTGTGGCTGTACAGGACATTGGTTAGGCCACTGTTGGAATATTGTGTGCAATTCTGGTCTCCTTCCTATCGGAAAGATGTTGTGAAACCTGAAAGGGTTCAGAAAAGATTTGCAAGGATGTTGCCAGGTTGGAGGATTTGAGCTATAGGGAGAGGCTGAACAGGCTGGGCCATTTTCCCTGGAGTCTCAGAGGCTGAG
>NC_057725.1:71525208-71540037 GCF_004010195.1 Chiloscyllium plagiosum | reverse complement strand
CTGTAAAACGAGGTCCAGTTATTATCGTGCTCAGTGGGAAAGTTTTAAATTCTTTGAACATTTTTTAACACCAATGTTACCATTTACTTTTATTCTTTTTCTCAACATTCTGACTGCCAGACACATCTTCGAGGCCGTAAGGATGCGTAAGGGACTGAGGGCCCAGGGAAAAATAGAGAATGACCAGAGATAGAGAGCAGAAAGAATTCTGTGATCTTACTCTTTGCCATTCCCACCAGCTTCATACTGTTGTGGTTGACATATGTTTTACTGTTCTTTGAAGCTGGTTATTCCTTGGATTTCTATGATTTTCGTACGTTTGAAGACGTCGCATATATGCTGCAGAACCTCAGTTGCTGCACAAATGTACTTATTTATATGATGACACAGAAAAAATTCAGAGGCCAGTTAAAGTATGCAGTGAAATATCCAGTAATAAAAATAATGCTATTGATGAACAAATCCAAGTAACTGAGAGCCAACATTAGCTGCAGCAGATAATGGAACGAGGAGTCGACGTGAGGCATGGTCAGAAGGAGAAGGAGGAATACCAACGTGATAACATTTCTTTTCAAATGGACAAAGAATGACTCCATCTGAGGAACAAAATGAAAGACACTGCAACATTAAAGCCAGTGTAAAGTGCTGTCAGCAAGGAGCAACAAGAATAACAAAAGCGTAAGCGAAAGAGGAGTTAGACATGCATGAAAGATACGTTCATCCCAAGCAATCAGCTCTCAATGGGTGACACGGATATATAAATAGATGAGCCGGAGGAAAGGATCATTGTTCACTTCAGGCCCAGAGAGGGAAACACAGCGACAGAGTCCTCTCCACTCTTCCTCACTGAATTCACTAATCAACAAAAGGGAAAAAAGTGTTATAAAGAGTACATCATGTCCTGTAAATAATTCTGTGTCTTCTGATTGCAAGTTTATTTTCACCAATAATTTACTTCATTTCCATTCAGTCCCTGGTATCATTCTGTTTCTTTATTCCTTCCTTTCCATGAAGCAGCTGATGGGTTTGTGGGGAATCCAAGCCCAACCAGAGAGATTCCTGGACTCTCTCTCTCTGCACCTTCTAATGACCCAGCTCCCCTTCCAATTGAAGATGCCCCTTCAAATCTGCCTCTTTATATCAGTTACTGTCACCTGACCTAATACCACATTCGGTGGGTCAACACCACCTCTGTTTAATTTGTTGTGATAAAGGTCTTTTTAAAAAGTGTTTGGGGATTATGTTGAGTTAAAATGGACAGTGACGGTGCTATCGTGGTGAGTATAGCTGCCTTCCAAACAGGTGACCTGGGTTTGATTCCCGGCAATCGCAAATTATGATTTTGACATTGGTCAATCGGAAAGCTCAAAGAAAAAAGGAATTTGATCAGGATGAGAATATATACAGCTTCCATTCTAAGACAGTAAAATGCTAAGCAGGAGCAGACAGAGACAGTCTGGCCTAAACTATTTACCTGCTACTTTCTCTCGTCCCTCCTTCAAATCCCACAAAAATGACTCTGGTTGTGCTCCATCTCTGGGGCAGGTTTGTCACAGGGAGAGGGAGCTGGGAGCTGACTGGATGAGCTGGGAGAGGGCATCTTTGAGTGACAGACCTGGGAGTATTTCAAACAGGTTCTGGCAGCCACTGTCCGTTTCGCCATGTTCACTGAGCAGGGAGCGAGCAGCTGTGTGGTTCTGTCTGTCTCTGTGAGTGAGAGTGTGGGGAGTGTTTGAATCTCAATCCCAGATTGATCCTTTAATACCCCCTATTCCCTCCCTGAACCAGCGCCTCCTAAAACAAGCCCCTGGAGCAGGGTCTGTCCCCACTGGTAAAGAGGGAGTGTGAGAGACCATCGAGAGAGCTGAAACCAACCTGAATGGAGTGTATCACCACGTTAATCTCCTCATGTCTTTCCTTAACTCCTGTTTCTCTCTCTCTGAGCTTCTCTCTTCTCTCTCTCTCTCTCTCTCTTCTTACTGACAGTTTCTTTTTGTCTTTTTCTCTCCTACTTCTTCTTTCAACTTTGTGGATATTTTTCCCCACTCTCTTGCTTTCCTCCTTCCCTATTTCTGTCTTTCAATCCTGAAACTGCAGCCCTCCCACCCCAATTTTACACACCCCACCCTGGAAAATGTTGCACTCTCACACACTTAGCACCTTCCCCTTCCATGGTCCCTGTATAATTTCCCTCCTTTGTGTGTCTTCATCTCCCCTGAACCACCCATTCTGACATTCCTACATTACACCCCCACTGAATGTCAGAGATCCTCTGTGTCAAATGTGCACCTTGGAAAGGCAAATCAGGGCAGGACATATACAGTTAGTGGTAAGGTCCAAGGGAGTGTTTCTGAACAAAGAAACCTTGGAGTTCAGGTTCACTGTTCCTTGAAAGTGGAGTTGCAGGTAGATAGGCTAGTGAAGAAGGCAGTTGGAATGCTTTCCTTTATTGTTGAGAGCATCGAGGAGAGGAATTGGGCTGTCATGTTGCAGCTGTACATTGGTTCGGCCACTTTTGGAATACTGCATTCAGTTTTGGTCTCCCTCCTTTAGGAAGGATGTTGTGAAACTTGAAAGGGTTCAGAAAAGATTTACAAGGATGTTGCCAGGGTTGATGAGTTTTAGCTATAGGGAGAGGCTGAATAGACTGGGGCTGTTTTTCCTGGAATGTTGGAGGCTGAGGGGTGACCTTGTAGGGGTAAATAAAATCATGAGGGGCATGGGCAGGTTAAAACAAGAGGACATTAGCTGAAGGTGAGAAGGGAATGATTTAAAGGAGACCTAAAGGGCAACTTTTTCACACAGAGGGTGGTGCATGTATGGAATGATATGCCTGAAGAAATTGTGGAGGCAGGTACAATTACAACATTTAAAAGGCATCTGCATGTGTATATGAATAGGAAGAGTTTAGAGGAATATGGGCGAAATACTGGCAAATGGGGCATAATTTATTTGGGGTATATGATTGGCATGGACAGGTTGGACCGAAGGGTCTGTTTTTGTGCTGTACATCTCTATGCCTCTATGCCTTTTAAACGTTGTAACTGTAGGTGCATTCGTCACTTTCTCTGGCAGTTCATTCCAACACGCAAACCACTTTCTGTGTAAAAAAGTGGCCCCTTTTTAAATCTTTCTCCTCCCACCTTTAAATATGAGCCCCTGTTTTGATATTCCCCCACCTGAGGGAAAAGGCCTTGTCATTTATCTTCTCTATGCACCTCATGGTTGTATAAACCTCAATAATGTCAACCCTCCACCCCCAATGTACCAGTGAGAGAAGTCCTAGCCTTTCCAGTCTATAATTACATCTCAAACCCACCATTCCTGGTAAATCTTGGTAAATCTTTCCTCAACCCTCTTCAGTTTAATCCTTCCTGTAACAGGGAAATCAGAATTGCACACATTAATCCAGAAGAGGCCTCCCCAACACTCTGTAAAACCTCAGTATAACATCCCAACTGCTCTGTTCAATGGTCTGAGCAATGAAGGCAAGCATGCTAAATGCCTTCTTAACCACCCTATCGACCTAGAACACACATTTCAAAGAATGATGTACCTGAATCCCGAGGCCTCTCTGTTCTACAACACGACCCAGGGCCCTACCATTAACTCTTATCTTGTTTGTTTTACCAAATGCAATCCCTCACATGTTTCCAAATTAATTTCCATCTGCCACTCCTTAGTCCATTGACTCAATTGATCTCTTTGTAATCTTAGCTAACATTCTTCACTGACCACTTCACCACCCATTTTGGTGTCATCCACAAACTTACTAACCGTGCCTTCTATATTCTCATTAAAATCATTTATATAAATGACAAACAAAACTGGATCCAGTACCATTCCCTGTGGAACACTGCTGGTCACAGGCCTCCAGTCCAAAACATATACCTCAACCATCGCTGTCTGTTTCTTAACATGAAGCCAAATTTGTATCCAATTAGCAAACTCACCCTGAATCCCATGTGATCTAATTTTATTCATTTGAATCCCATGCAGAGCCTTGTCAAAGGCTTTGCTGAAGTCCAAGTAAACAACGTCTGCTGCTCTGAATTTAGATTAGATTAGCAGCCCCCCCCGACCCACCCCCCGCCACTCCCTGCATTCCTGATGAAGGGCTTTTGCCCGAAATCTTTTCGGTCACTTCTTAAAAAATACTCAATCAAATTTGCGAGACATGAATTTCGTCACACAAATCCATGCTGACTATCCCCATGCAATCCTTTCCCCTCGAAATACATATAAATCTGATCTTTCAGAATCACCTCCAACAACTTCTCCATCATCAAAGTCAGACTCTCAGGTTAATAATTCCCTTGCTTCTCCTTACATCCTTTCTTAAACAATGGTACAACATGACCCACCCTCCAGTCCTCTGGTATTTCAATCCATGTTTATAGATGATACAAATATTTCTGCTGGGGCTCCCACAATTCTGACCCTAATGTCCCACCATGCCCTGGGATACACTTGCTCAGGTCCTAGAGATTTATCTACCTTTATGTTTTCGAAGACCTCCTGCACTTTCTCTTCTGTAATGTCATCCATTTTCAAAACATCAATATTTATTTCCTCGAGTTCTCTAGCCTCCATTTCTTTCTCAACAGTAAAAACTGATGCAAAATATTCATCTCCTGAGGTTCAACACAAATATAGTATCTTTAAGGGGTCTTACTCTCTCTGGAGTTGCTGTCTTGCTGTAAATGTCTTTTAGAATCTTTTTCGATTTTCCTGAACCTTATCTGCCAGGGCTATCTCATATCACTCTTTGCCTTCCTGATTTATTTCATAAGAATACTCTTTGTAGTTTTCAAGAGATTCAGTTAATCCCCATTGTCTGTAGCCGCTATATGATATTTTTTATTTTTGACAAGAACTTCAATACTTTTATTCATCCATTGTTCCCTAATCTTACCAGCCTTGCCTTTCACTCGAACAGGAGCAACATGCTCTGAACTCTCCTTACCACACGTTTCTAAATAGCGCTGGATTAGGAAAATTAAGCTCCTCTGCTATTACAACATTATTATTCTTACATACATCTGAGATCTCAACCTATTTTCTTCTCAATTTCCCACACACGACTGGGGGCCTGTAGTCCAACCTTATCAAGGTTATCATCCCTTTCTTATTTCTCATTTCAGACCATATATTTTCACGAAATAGTCCTAAAGTAATAGCTACACTAAGGACAGTAGTAAAGTACAGAGCAATGATTTTCTTAATCAAAAATGCTATACCCCCTCCTCTCTTGCCTCTCTTTCTCTCCTTCCTATAACATCTAAAACCCAGAACAGTGAGCAGCCTGTCTTGTCCTTGCCTCAGCCACGTTCCTGTAATCGCTCTGACAGGCAAGTTCTATGTTGTCATCCATACCCGGAGTTCATTAGCCTTATCTGTATCGAAATAAATGCAGTTTAATTCTTCAGAGTTACTTTGGGCTCTGAATTGCTTTTGTTTATCTTTTCTAACTTGCTCTTTTCTGATTCAGAACCATCCTCATCTTTCTGTCTATTTTCACTGTTACATAGGGAGGGAGGGAGGGAGCCCCACCTCCCTCCCTAAAACAAAGGGTTCACAGCCTCTCAACATAGAACCCACCAGGATATAGGTCCCTCCCCAGTTCAGATGAAACCCTCCCTTTTCAAACAGGCTTTTTCTGTCCCAGAAGAGATCCCAATTATCCACGAAATGGAATCCCTGCACATTGCACCACCTCTTCAGCCATTGATTTGTCTGCCCTATTCTTCCCTCATTTGAAATTGGGACCGGAAGTAAGCCAGAGATTACTGCTTGTGATGTTCTGTTTCTTTAACCTTCTATCCAAGCTCTTATACTCACCCTGCAGAGCCCTAACCTTTGCCCTGACGATGTCATTCCTCCCAATGTATACAACACTACACCTAACATTAATTGTGAAAGAATTATATCCTGCATCACCCCGATCCCACTGTTCTATACCACTACCCAAGGCCCTAGTAGTAATTATATAAGAAGTACGTCCTACACCTACGAGGTCCCCTTGTTTGACAACACTACCCAAGGCCCGATCATTAATTACAAAGAATTATGTCCTACGTTTTGTTATATAAGTATTATGCACTACATTCCCTCGGTCCCCGTGTTGTGCAACACTACCCAAGGCCCCACCATTAATTATTTGAGTTTATATCCTACATTCCCTAGGTCCCTCTGTTATGAAACACTACCCAAGGGCCTACCATTAATTTTGTATGAATTATGTCCTACATCCCCTAGTTTCTCTGTTCTGCAACACTACCCAAGGCCCACCCATTCGATATATAACATTTATGTCGTACACCCCCTAGGTCCCTGTTCCACAAGGCCCTTCCATTAATTTTATAAGAGTTATGTCCTACAACCCCGAAAACCCTGTGTTCTACAACATTACCCAAGGCCCTAACATTAATTATATAATAAATATGTCCTAAACCTCCTAGGTCTCCCTGTTCTACTACACTACCCCAAGGCCCTTCTATTAATTTAATGAGAATTATGTCCTACATGCCCTAGGTCACTATGTTCTACAACGCTACCCAAGGCCCCACCAGTAATTAAATAAGAATTGTGTCCGACTCACACTAGGTCCTCTTGTTCAACAACACTACCCAAGAACCTACCATTAATTATGTGAATTAATGTCCTACAACACCTAGGTCCCCCTGTTCTCCAACACTACCCAAGGCCCTTTCATTAATTGTGTAAAAATTTCATTCTACTCCCCTTAGTCACTGTGTTTTACAAACTACCCAAGGCCCTACCAGTAATTACACAAGAATTATGTCTTACAAACCCTCGGACCCTGCGTTCTGCAACGCTACCCAAGGCCCTAACATTGATTATCTCAGAATTATGTTCTACACCCCCAAGGTCCCTCTGTTCTACAACACTTCCCAAGCCCTACCATTAATTATAATAGAATTATGTCTGACACCCCCACATCCCTCTGTTCTACAAAACTATCCTAGGTCGTACCATTAATTACATACGAATAATGTCCTACACCCCCTTGGTCCCCTGTTCCACAACATTATCCAAGGCCCTACCATTAAGTTCATAAGAATTATGTCCTACAACCCTGAAATCCCTGTGTTGTATAACACTACCCAAGGCCCTAATATCAATTATATAATAAATGTGTCCTTAACCCCTCCGGGTCCCTCTGTTCTACAATACTACCCAAGGCCTTAACATTAATTATATGAGCCATAATTGTTATCTTTGGTTTGTTACCCATGCCACGTGATAGCGAGGCAATGAATAGGGAGAGATATCATCTGAATAAGTGGCTGCAAGCATGGTGCAGGAGGGAGGGTTTCAGGTTCTTGGATAATTCTGGAGAAGGTGGGACCTGTACAAACAGGACAGTTCACTTGAACCAGAGGGGTAATATCCTGGGCAGGACATTTGCTAGTGATATTTGGGTGGGGTTAAACAAGCTCAGCAGGGGGATGGGAATCTGAGGTGTAGTTGCAGTGCACAGGGGGATGAGAGTAGGTAGGTCAGTGACAGGATTTCAGGGTCACAGGAATGTGCTGGCAGACAGCAAACTGGTTTGAAATGTGTCTACTTCAACGCCAGAAGTATCCATAATAATGTAGAGTTTGCAGCATAGATAGGTATCTGGGACCTTGATGTGTGGCCATTTCAGAGACATGGATAGAGCAGGGTGAGGAATGGATGTTACAGGTTCCAGGGTTTAGATCTTTCATTAAGAACAGGCAAGGCGGTAAAAGAGGGGGAGGTGTGGGCTGAGGTTAGAAACAGGAGAGGAGAGGTCACACTGCTTGAAGGTTTTTATAGGCCTCCACAGAGTTCCAGGGAGGTGCAAGAGAGGATTGGCAAAATTATTCTGGGTAGTAGTGAAAGCAACAGGATGGTCATTATGGGGGCTTTAACTTCCCCAACATTGACTGGAAATGCTATAACTCGAGTACATCAGATGGATCAGTTTTTGTCCAATGTGTACAGGAGGGTTTTCTGTCACAGTATGTCGAAGGGCCAACAAGAGGGGAGGCCACACTGGATCTCGTACTTGGTAATGAACCGGGCCAGGTGTTTGATTTAGTTGTAGGTGAGCACTTTGGAAAGAGTCACATAATTCAGTTGTGTTTAGTTTAGTGATAGAAAGGGATAGGTACATCCCACAGGTCAAGAGTTATCGTTGAAGCAAGGGCAATTATAATGCGATTAGGCAAGAATAAGGATGCATAGAATGGGGAAGCAAAATACAGGGGATACAGACAATGGAAATGTGGAGCTGGTTTAAGGAACAAATATTGCGTGTCCTTGATAGGTATGTCCCTGTCAGGCAGGGAGAAAGTGATAAGATAAGGGAACCGTGGTTTACTAAAGAAATTGTATCTCTTGTGAAGCAGAACCTGATCAGGTGTACCTGAGAACTCTGTGGGAAGCTAGAGACCGTGGGTCTCTTGCTGAGATATTTGTATCATTGATAGTCACAGGTGAGGTGCTGGAAGATCGGAGGTTGGCTAACGTGGTGCCACTGTTTAAGAAGGGTGGTAAGGAAAAGCCAGGGAACTATAGACCAGTGAGTCTGACGTCGGTGGTGGGCAGGTTGTTGGAGGGAATCCTGAGGGACAGGAAGTACATGTATTTGGAAAGGACTGGTGAGAGATAGTCAACATGCTTTGTGTGTGAGAAATCATGACTTACATCCTTGATTGAGATTTTGAAGAAGTAACAAAGAAGATTGATGAGGGCAGACAAGTAGATGTGATCTATATGGACTTCAGTAAGGCATTCGACAAGATTCCCCATGGGATGCTATTAGCAAGGTTAGATCTCATGGAATACAGGGAGAACTAGCCATTTGGATACAGAACTGACTCAAAGGTAGAAGACACATGGTGGTGGTGGAGGGTTGTTTTTCAGACTGGAGGCCTGTGACCAGTGGAGTGCCACAAGGATCGGTGCTGGGTCCTTTACTTTTTGTGATTTACATAAAAGATTTGGATGCAAGTATAGGGGTACAGTTAGTAAGTTTGCAGATGACACCAAAATTGGAGGTGAAGTGGACAGTGAAGAGGGTTACCTAAATTTACATCAGGATCTGGACTAGATGGGCCAATGGGCTGAAAAGTGGCAGATGGAGTTTAATTCAGATAAATGGGAGGTGCTGCATTTTTGGAAAGCAAATCTTAGCAGGACTTATACACTTAATGGTCCTAGGGAGTGTTGCTGAACAAAGAGAGCTTGGAGTGTAGGTTCATAGCTCCTTGAAAGTGGAGTCGCAGGTAGATAGGATAGTATAGAAGGCCTTTGTATGCTTTCTGTTATTGGTCAGAGTATTGAGTACAGGAGTTGGGAGGTCATGTTGTGGCTGTACAGGACATTGGTTAGGCCACTGTTGGAATTCTGGTCTCCTTCCTATCGGAAAGATGTTGTGAAACTTGAAAGGGTTTAGAAAAGATTTGCAAGGATGTTGCCAGGTTAGAGGATTTCTGGGTGTGCAATTCTGGTCTCCTTCCTATCGGAAAGAGGTTGTGAAACTTGAAAGGGTTTAGAAAAGATTTGCAAGGATGTTGCCAGGTTGGAGGATTTGAGCTGTAAGGAGAGGCTGAACAGGCTGGGGCTGTTTTCCCTGGAGTGTTGGAGGCTGAGGGGTGACCTTATTGAGGATTACAAAATTATGAGGGGCATGGATAGGATATATAGACAAAGTCTTTTCCCTGGAGTCGGGGAGTCCAGAACTAGAGGGCATAGGTTGAGGGTGAGAGGGGAAAGATATAAAAGATACCTAAGGGGCAATTTTTTCATGAAGAGGGTGGTACGTGTATGAAATGAGCTGCCTGAAGATGTGGTGGAGGCTGGTACAATTGCAACATTTAAGAGGCATTTGGATGAGTATATGAAAAGGAAGGGTTTGGAGGGTGCTGGCAGGTAGGACTAGATTGTGTTGGGATATCTGGTTGGCATGGACAGGTTGGACTGAAGGGTTTGTTTCCATGCTGTACATCTCTATGACTCTATGACTCTAAGTAACAAAGAAGATTGATGCGCGCAGAGCGGTAGATGTGATCTATATGGACTTCATTAAGGCATTCGACAAGGTTCCCCATGGGGGATTGATTAGCAAGGTGAGATCTCATGGAATACAGGGAGAACTAGCCATTTGAATTCAGAACTGACTCAAAGGTAGAAGGTGGTGGCGGAGGGTTGTTTTTCAGAATGGAGGCCTGTGACCAGTGGAGTGCCACAAGGATCGGTGCTGGGTCCTCTACTTTTTGTCATTTACATAAAAGATTTGGATGGAAGCATAAGAGGTACAGTTAGTAAGTTTGCAGATGACACCAAAATTGGAGGTGTAGTGGGCAGCGAGGAGGGTTACCTCAGATTACTACAGGATCTTGACCAGATGGGCCAATGGGCTGAGAAGTGGCAGATGGAGTTTAATTCAGATGCATGGGAGGTGCTGCATTTTTGGAAAGCAAATCTTAGCAGGACTTGTACACTTAATGCTGAAAATGTGTTGCTGGAAAAGCGCAGCAGGTCAGGCAGCAACCAAGGAGCAGGAGAATCGACGTTCCGGGCATGAGCCCTTCTTCAGGCTCATGCCCGGAACGTCGATTCTCCTGCTCCTTGGATGCTGCCTGACCTGCTGCACTTTTCCAGCAACACATTTTCAGCTCTGCTCTCCAGCATCTACAGCCCTCACTTTCTCCTTTCTCCTTTGTGGGCGGCACTGCTGCCTCACAGCGCCAGAGACCCGGGTTCAATTCCTGCCTCAGGCGACTGACTGTGTGGAGTTTGCACGTTCTCCCCGTGTCTGCGTGGGTTTCCTCCGGGTGCTCCGGTTTCCTCTCACAGTCCAAAGATGTGCAGGGTCAGGTGAATTGGCCATACTAAATTGCCCGTAGTGTTAGGTAAGGGGTAAATGTAGGGGTATGGGTGGGTTTCGCTTCAGCGGGTTGGTGTGGACTTGTTGGGCCAAAGGGCCTGTTTCCACACTGTAATCTAATCTAATCTAATCTAACACTTAATGGTCAGGTTCTGGGGAGTGTTGCTGAACAAAGAGACCTCGGAGTTCAGGTTCGTAGCTCCTTGAAAGTGGAGTCACAGGTAGATAGGATAGTGAAGAAGGTGTTTGGAATGCTTTCTTTAATTGGTCAGAGTATTGAGTACAGGAATTGAGAGGTCATGTTGCGGCTGTACAGGACATTGGTTAGGACACCGTTGGAATATTGCATGCAATTCTGGTCTCCATCATATTGGAAAGGTGTTGTAAAACTTGAAAGGGTTCAGAAAGGATTTACAAAGATGTTGCTAGGGTTGGAGGATTTGAGCTATAGGGAGAAGCTGAATATCCTGTGGCTGTTTTCCTTGGAGCGTTGGAGGTTTACAAAATTATGAGGGGCATGGATAGGGTAAATAGGCAAAGTCTTTTCCCTGGAGTCAGGGAGTCCAGAACTAGAGGGCATAGGTTTAGGGTGAGAGGATCAAGATATAAAAGAGGCCTAAGGGCCAACTTTTTCACACAGAGGGTGGTACGGGTATGGAATGAACTGCCAGAGCAAGTGGTGGAGGCTGGTACAATTGCAACACTTAAGAGGCATTTGGATGGGTATATGAATAGGAAGGGTTTGGAGTGATGTGGACCGGGTGCTGGCAGGTGAGACTAGATTGGGTTGGGATATCTGGTTGGCATGGACTGGTTGGACCGAAGGTTTCAATGCTATACATCTCTATACCCCTATGGAAGGAGGATGCTTATGTGTTGATGAGGCAAGATGATTCAGATGAAGCGATGGAGAGTTACAAGCTAGGAAGGATTTAAAGAGAGAGTTAAGAAGAGCAAAGTGAGGACACGAGCAGTTTTTATCAAAAAGAATAAAGGAGAACCCTGAAGCTTTATAGAGGTATGTGAGGAAAAAAAGGATGATTAGGGTAGGAATAGGGACAGTCAACGACAGAAGTGGGAAGTTGAATGAGGATCCTGTGGAGATTGGAGATGTGCTAAATGAACATTTCTCATTGGTTTTCACTCAGGAAAAGGAGAATATTGTAGAGAAGAAGAACGAGATATTAGACTAGAAAGGATTGAGGTTGGTTATGAACAGGTCTTATCAATTCTAGAAGAAGTGAAAGTAGACAAGTCCCCTTGGCCAGATGGGATTTATCCGAGAATTCTCTGGGAAGCTTGGGAGGAGATAGCAGAGCCTTTGGCTTTGATATTTGAGTCGTCCTTGTCTACAGGTTTGGTATCAGAGGATTGGAGGATTGCAAATGTTGTGCCCTTGTTCAAGAAGGGCAGTAGAGATGACTCAGGTAATTATAGACCAGTGAGCCTTACTTCTGTTGTCGGAAAGGTTTTGGAAAGGATTATAAGAGATAATATTAATAATCATCTAGCAAGCAACAATTTGATTTCAAATAGTCAACATGGTTTCGTCAAGGGCAGGTCATGTCTCACAAACCTCATTGAGTTTTTTGAGAAGGTGACCAAGCATGTAGAAGAGGGTAGGGCAGTTGATGTGGTATACATGGATTTCAGCAAAGCCTTTGATAAGGTTCCACATGAAAGGCTGTTGGAGAAAATGCTGAGGCATGGGATTGAGGGTGATTTAGCAGTTTGGATTAGAAACTGGCTTTTTGAATGAAGACAGCGAGTGGTAGTTGATGGAAAATATTCAGCCTGGAGTCTGGTTACTAGTGGTGTGCCACAAGGATCTGTTTTGGGACCACTGCTGTTTGTCATTTTTATAAATGACTCAGATGCAGGCATACATGGATGGATTAGTAAATTTGGAGACGACACTAAATTCAGTGGAGTAGTGGATAGTGTGGAAGAATGTTACAGGTTGCAGGGGGACTTGGATAAACTGCAGAATTGGGCTGAGAGGTGGCAAATGGAGTTCAATGCAGCTAAATGTGAGGTGATGCACTTTGGGAAGAATAACAGCAAGGCAGAGTACTGGGTGAATGGAAAGATTCTTGGTAGTGTGGATGTGCAGAGGGATCCTAAGATGATGTACGAGGGAGCATACCTATAAATTGAGGGGTGATAGACTGAAGACAGATGTCAGAGACAGGTTCTTTACACAGAGAGTGGTAAGGGCGTGGAATGCACTACCTGCTAATGTAGTCAAGTCAGCCACATTAGGGAGATTTAAACAATCCTTAGGTAAGTACATGGATGATGATGGAATAGTGTAGGAGGACAAGCTGAGAATAGTTCACAGGTTGGCACAACATCGAGGGCTGAAGGGGCCTGTTCTGCGCTGTATTGTTCTATATTCTATGTTCTAAGGACCTGTACTGTCATATTCTGTGTTGTATTAGTCTATCTTACTCTATGTACATAGATCTCTGAAAGTTGCCACCCAGGTGGATAGTGCTGTTAAGAAGGCATACGGTGTGTTAGGTTTTATGGTAGAGGGATTGAGTTCCGGAGCCGCAATATTATGCTGCAACTATACAAAATGCTGGTGCGGCCACACTTGGAATATTGTGTACAGTTCTGGTCCCCATATTTCGGGAAGGATATGGGCACATTGGAAAAGGTGCAGAGGAGATTTACCAGGATGTTGCCTGGTCTGGATGGAAGGTCTTATGAGGAAAGGCTGTTCTCATTGACAAGAAGAAGGCGAAGAGGGGATATGATAAAGACATGCAAGATGATCAGAGGATTAGATAGGGTAGACAGTGAAAGTCTTTTTCCTAAGATGATGTACGAGGGAGCATAACAATAAATTGAGGGGTGATAGACTGAAGACAGATGTCAGAGGCAGGTTCTTTACACAGAGAGTGGTAAGGGTGTGGAATGCACTATCTGCTAATGTAGTCAAGTCAGCCACATTAGGGAGATTTAAACAATCCTTAGGTAAGTACATGGATGATGATGGAATAGTGTAGGAGGACGAGCTGAGAATAGTTCACAGGTCGGCACAACATCGAGGGCTGAAGGGGCCTGTTCTGCGCTGTATTGTTCTATGTTCTATGTTCTAAGGACCTGTACTGTCATATTCTGTGTTGTATTAGTTTATCTTACTCTATTAGCCAAGCGATTCCATAAAGGGTCTGTACTGCTCTGCAATGTTCTATGTTCTATGAGTGGAACTCTCATTATTAACCGAACAGTTCCATAAAGGTCCTGTATTGCGCTGTCATATTCTAGTTTGTGTTAGTCTAATGACTTTTATGAGTCTAGCGGTTCCATAAAGGGACTGCATTGTAATTTTCTGTGTTCGATGAGTCTAACCTACGTTATTAGCTGAGCAATTCAATAAAGGGCCTGTAATGTGCTGTAAAGTGCTACTTTGTATTAGACTAACTTCTTTTATTTGCCGAGGGGTTCCGTAAAGGGCCTGTACTGCACTGTAATGCTATATGTTCTATGAGTCTAACTTCCTTCATTAGCCCAATGGTTCCATAAAGGGCCTGTAATGCGCTGTCATGTTCGATGCTGTATTAGTCTAACTTCCTTTATTAGCTGAGCGGTTTCATAAAGAACATTACAGTGCAGTACAGACCCTATGTTCTATGTGTCTGACTTACTTTATTAGAAGAGTGGTTCCTTAAAGGGCCTGCACTGTGCTGTAATGTTCTATGTTCTATGTGTCTAACTTCCTTTATTCGCTGAGCTATTCCAGAAAAAGCCTATACTGCGCTGTAATGCTCTATTTCCTATGAATATAATGGTCATAATTAGCCGAGCGGTTCCATAAAGGGCATGTACTGCACTGTGTTGCTCTATGTTCTATGAGTCTAATTTCCTTTATAGCTGAGCAGATCCATAAAGGGCCTGTACTGCGCTGTAATATGCTATGTTGTATTAGTCTATCTTCC
>NC_057725.1:71521045-71525178 GCF_004010195.1 Chiloscyllium plagiosum | reverse complement strand
GAAACAGGCCCTTCGGCCCAACAAGTCCACACCGACCCGCCGAAGCGAAACCCACCCATACCCCTACATTTACCCCTTACCTAACACTACGGGCAATTTAGTATGGCCAATTCACCTAACCTGCACATCTTTGTGACTGTGGGAGGAAACCGGAGCACCCGGAGGAAACCCACGCAGACACGGGGAGAACGTGCAAACTCCACACAGTCAGTCGCCTGAGTCGGGAAATGAACCCGGGTCTCTGGCGCTGCAAGGCAGCAGTGCTAACCACTGTACCACCGTGCCGCCCAAAATTAGTCTAACTTCCTTTATTTGCCGAGTGGTTTCATAAAGAACTTTATAGCGCAGTACAGGCCCTATGTTCAATGCATCTAACTTACTTTATTAGAGGTGGGGTTCCTTAAAAGGCCTGTACTGTGCTGTAATGTTTTATGTTCTATGAGTAGAACTCATTATTAGCCAAGCAGTTCCTTAAAGGGCCTGTACTGCACTGTCATGTTATATGTTCGATGAGTCAAACTTCCTGTATTAGCCGAGCGGTTCCATAAAGCTCCTGTACTGTGCTGTAATGTTCCATGTTCTGAGTCTAACTTCCTTTATCAGCCGAGCAGTTCCATAAAGGTCCCATACTGCGCTGTAATGCTCTTTGTTTGATGAGTCTAACTTCCTTTATTCGCTGAGTGATTTCATAAAAGGCCTGTACTGTGCTGCAATTTCCTATTTCCTATTAATATAACGGTCATAATTAGCTGAGCGGTTCCCGAAAGAACCTGTACTGCGTTGTAATGTTCGATGTTTGATGAGTCTAATTTCCTTTATTAGCAGAACAGTTTCATAAAGGGTCTGTACTGTGCTGTAATGTTCGATGTTCGATGAGTCTAACTTGCATTATTAGCCGAGCGGTTCCATAAAGGACCTGGACTGCGCTGTCATGTTTGAAGGTGAATTTGTCTAACTTCCTTTATTTGCCGAACGGTTTCATAAAGTGCTTGTACTGCGCTGTCATGTTCCATGTTCTATGAGTCTAACTTCCTTCCTTAGTCGAGTGGTTCCATAAAGGGCCTGTACAGCACTGTAATGCTCTGTGTTCGATGAGTCTAACTTGCTTTATTCACGAAGCGATTCCAAAAAAGGCCTGTACTGCGCTGTAGTGCTCTATTTCCTATGAATATTACGGTCATAATTAGCTGAGTGGTTCCGTAAAGGGTCTGTACTGCATTCTAATGTTTTGTGTTCTCGGAGTCTAACTTCCTTTCTTAGCTGAGCAGTTCCACAAATGATCTTTCCTGGGGTGTAATGTATTATGTTGTATGTGTTTACCTTCCTTTATTAGCCGAGTGGTTCCATAAAGAGCCTGTACTGCGTTGTAATGTTTTATGTTCTATGATTAGAACTCATTATTAGCTGAGCGGTTCCATAAAGGTCCTTTACAGCTCTGTCATATTCTATGTTCTATGAGTTAACTTCCTTTATCAGCTGAGCACTTCCTTAAAGCTCTGTACTATGCTGTAATGTTCTATGTTCTATGAGTCTAACTTCGTTAGTAGCTGACTGGTTCCATAAAGGACCTGTTCTGCACTGTCACATTAGGTTTTGTTTTAGTCTAACTTCCTCTGTTAGCCGAGTGGTTCCATAAAGGGCCTGTACTGCGCTGTAATGTTCTATGTTCGATAAGTGGAACTCATTATTAGCTGAGCAGTTTCATAAAGGGCCTGTACTGCACTGTCATAGACTAGTTTGTATTAGTCTAATGACCTTTATGAGCCCAGCGGTTCCATAAAGGGCCTGTTCTGCACTGTAATGTTCTATGTTCTCAAAGTCTAACTTTCTTTATTAGTTGAGCAGTTTCATAAAGGGCCTGTGCAGCATTGTGATGTTCTTTGTGCTGTGAGTTCAACCTCCTTTATTAGCTGAGCAGTTCCATATAGGGTCTGTAATACGCTGTAATGATCTATGTTCTATGAGTCTAACTTCCTTTATTAGCCGACTGGTTCCATAAAGTGCTGTACTGCTCTGTAATGTGCTATGTTGTATTAGTCTAACTTCCTTTATTTGCCGAGCGGTTCCATAAGCGGCCTGTACTGCGCTGTAATGAACCATGTTCTAGGAGTCAAACTTCCTTGATTAGTTGAGTGGCTCCGTAAAGGGCCTGTATTGTGCTGTCATGTTCTATGTTCTATGAGTCAAGCTTCCTGTATTAGCCGACCGATTCCATAAAGCTCCTGTACTGCGCTGTAATGTTCTATGAGTCTTACTTCCTGTATTTGCCAAGTGGTTCCATAAAGGGCCTGTACTGTGCTGTCATATTCTATGCTGTATTAGTCTAGCTTCCTTTATTAACTGAGGGGTTTCATAAAGAACATTACAGCGCAGTACAGGCCTTATGTTCTATGAGTCTAACTTACTTTATTAGAAGAGCGTTTCCTTAAAGGACCTGTACGGGCCCCTTATGGAACCGCACAGCTAATAAAGGAAGTTAGGCACATTGAGCATCGAACATTACAGCACAGAATAGGCACTTTATGGAACTACTCGTCTAATAATGAGATTACACTCACAGAACATAGACTTTACAGAACAGTACAGGCATTTTATGGAATCCCTCGGCCAGTAGAGGATGTCAGACAAATGCAACATGTGATGTTACAGCACCATATAGGCCCTTTATGGAACCTCTAGGCTAATAAAGGAAGTTTGACTCATAGAACATAGCACATTACAGCGCAGTACAGCCCTTTATGGAATTGTTGGGCTAATAAAGGAAGTTGGACTAATACAACATAGAACATTACAGCACAGGACAGGCCCTTAATGGAACCGCTCGGCTAATAACGGAGGTGAGACTAATGCAACCCAGAACATTACAGCGCAGTACAGACAATTTTGGGGAACTGCTCGACTAATAAAGGAAGTTAGACTCAGGACATGGAACATTACAGATCAGTACAGGTCCATTATGGAACTGCTCAGCTAATAAAGTAAGTTTGACTAATACAACATAGAACTTGGCAGCGTAATACAGGTCATTTATGGAACCAATTGACTAATAAAACTCGCTACCACAGCCGCATTTGCTTCCTTAGTGCCTGCCTCCGTAACCAACTCATCCCACATGGACTCCGGATCACCTTTAAACCAGCAGAGTTCGGAGCCGAACAGGACAAACAGTACAGACTACAGATTCAAAAACACCAGCAACAGTTCTCCTTCAAGATCCTCCGCTCCACGCTCGCAGCAATGCGTCAGCACCTAACCTCTCTACAGTCAGCCCTGCCTCAGCTGAGGGTCACACTCTCTCAGAACTGCAAAGGACCCCTTCTGTATTACATCCTCAGGAGAATTCATATTCTCAACAAACAGTATTTCAACTCCATCTCAAACATCAAAAACTGTAAGTACAACAAACTTTTATCTACCCACCTCCATAACCAGCGCTCCTCAAACATTCCAGTAGATTCCCCTGGCCCCTGGAACTGCTCGGATGCCATTAGCCATGTGGCTGGTGCAGCTGCCACCCCCATGATGATTGATGATGTCACTTCCGCCCCCATCATGGCCACTTCCACCCCTCACAATTCCTCATGCACCACACATGACATCACTTCCACCCCTCACATCATCGCTGCTGTCACACGCTCAGTGACGTCCGCCCCCCCCACTGCCGTGTTTGCCACCACTTCTGCCCCCACCAATGTCACTCAACTGCATTCTGCTGACATGCCCCCCACAGACCCCACTGTCACCATCCCCGTCCCCCCAGAACCCTGAGGGGAACACCACCCCTGCTCATGACTCCACACCCATTCCCCCACCACCACACCCACTCCAGTTATAGGGTCCACCTCCACTCCCAGCTCCACACCCACACCAGATCCACGCTCCCAGCCCTGCCAAGTTTTCACCATCCCTCCAGATGAACAATCAGTCTGCAGAAAAGGACTCACCTTCATCCCCCTCCGTCCACGCATCAATGAATTTAATACACGCCATGACGTCGAATACTTCTTCCACCGCCTCCGCCTCCGAGCTTACTTTCACAATCAGGACACCCACCCACCTTCCGAGGACCCCTTCGCCCGCCTCCAACACATTGCATCCACCTGGACACCCCGCACTGGCCTATTACCCGCTCT
>NC_057725.1:71500545-71520545 GCF_004010195.1 Chiloscyllium plagiosum | reverse complement strand
CACAGGACGTTTGTGGAACTGCTCAGCTATTAAAGGAAAGTAGACGCATAGAACATAGAACATGACAGCGCATTGCAGGCTCTTTATGGAACCTCTAGTCTCATAAAGGACATTAGACTAATACAACCTGGATTATGACAGCGCAGTACAGGCCTTTTATGGAATCTCTCGGTTAATAAAAGAAGTTAGACTAATATAACCTAGCACATAACAGCGCAGTGCAGCCCTTTATGGAACCACTCGGCTCATAAAGGACATTAGACTAATACACATTTCATAATTCCAGAGCAGTACAGGCCCTTTATGGAACCCCTCGGCAAATACAGGGTGTTACACTCATGGAACAAACAACATTAGGAAATTAGACTCAGATCATAGAAAATTACAACTCAGTACAGCCTTATTATGGAAATGCTTGGCTTATAACGGATGTTAGACCCAGAGAGCGTAGAGCATTACAGTGCAGTACAGGAGATTTATGGAGCCGCTCGACAAATAAAGAAAGTTAGACTCATACAACACAGAACATTGCAGTGCAGTACAGGCCCTTTATGGAATCGCTCAGCTAACAAAGGAAATTAGACTAATACAACACAGAACATGACATAGCAGGACGGGCCCTTAATGGAACTGCTCGACTAAAACAGACATTAGACTAATGCATCATAGAACATTACAGCGCAGTACAGGCCCTCGATGGAACAGTTCGGCTAATAAAGGAAGCTACACAGAGAGAACATTAAGAACATGAAATTAGACTCACAGAACTTATAACAATACAACTAAGTACAGGCCCTTTATGGAACCGCTTTGCTGATGAAGGAAGTTAGATTCATAGAACATAGAACATTACCGTGCAGTACAGAGATTTATGGAACCGCTCAGTTAATAATAGAACTTAGAATTATACAACATAACACATTACAGCGCAGATCAGGCCCTTTGTGGAACCACTCCGTTGATAAAAGAAGATAGACTAATGCAACATAGCACAAAACAGCGCAGTAGAGACCCTTTTTGGAACCGCTCAGCAAATAAAGTAAATTAGACTCACAGAACATTGCAATGCAGTACAGGCTCTTTATGGAACCGCTCGCCTGATAAAAGAAGTTAGATTGATACAAAATAGAACATTACAGCACAGTACAAACCCTTTATGGAACTATTAAGCTAATAAAGGAAATTAGACTAATGCAACATAGCTCAACACAGCGCAGTAGAGGCCCTTTTTGGAACCGCTCAGCTAATAAATCAAATTAGACTCACAGAGCATAGAATGTTACCGCGCAGCACAGAGCTTTATCGAACCACTCAGCTAATAATAGAAGTTCGACTTACACAAAATAGTACATTACAGCGCATACAGGCCCTTTATGGAGCCACTCGGCTCATAAAGGACATTAGACTAATACAACCTGGACTATGACATTGCAGTACAGACCCTTTTTGGAACCACTCAGCGATAAAAGTAAGGTAGACTTATGCAACATCGAACATTATAGCACATTACAGGCCCTTTATGGAATTGCTCGGCTAAACAAGGAAGTTAGACGAGTACAACATAGAATATTATAGCGTAGTACAGGCCCTTAATGGAACTGCTAGACTAATAACATACATTAGACTAATGTAACATAGAAGATTACAGCGCAGTACAACCCATTTTGTGGAACTGCTCGGCTAATAAATGAAGTTAGACTCAGAACATGGAACATTTCAGATCTGTACAGGTCGTTTTTGGAACTGCTCCATTAACAATGTTAGTTAGACAAATACAACGTAGAACCTTGAATTCGCAATACATGCCCTTGATGGAACTGGTCGGCTAATATAGAAATTAGACACATAAAACATAGAACAGCGCAGTGCAGTACAGGCCGGTCAGCTAATAGTGGCCATTAAACTAATACAACATGTATAATTCCAGTGCAGTGATGCCCCTTTACAGAACGCGTCGGCTCATACAGTGTGTTACACTCATGAAACATTGAACATTACAGCGAAGTACAGGCCCTTTTTGGAACCTCTCAGCTAATAATAGACGTTAGACTCATAGAAAGTAGAACGTTACAGTGAAATACATGAGATTTATGGTACCGCTCAGCAAATAAAGGGAGTTAAATGAATAAAAGATAGACCTTTACAGCGCAGTACAGTCCCTTTTTGGAACCGCTTGGCTAATAAAGGAAGTTAGACTCATAGAACATAGAGCATTTTAACGCTGTACAGGCCCTTTATGGAACCGCTAGGCAAATAAAGGAAGTTAGACTAATACAAAATAGACTCTTACAAAGCAGTACAGGCCCTTTATGGAGCTGCTTGGCGAATTAACAAAATTAGACTAATGCAACATAGAACATTATAACGCAGTGCAGGCTATTTTGTGGAACTGCTCGGATAATAAAGAAAGTTGGACTCAGAACATGGTACATTACAGATCAGTACAGGCCCTTTATGGAACTGCTCAGCTTATGTAGAAGTTAGACTCACAGAACATAGAATATGACAGCGCAGTACATGCCCTTTATGGAACCGTTTGGCTATTAATGGAAGTTAGACACAAAGAACATTAACAATATGACAGCGCAGCACAGGCCATTTATGGAACTGCTCAGCTAATAAAGGAAGTTAGACTCATAGAACATGCAGTATTACAGCACAGCACAGTCCCTTTATGGAACCACTCAGCTAATACCGGACATTATACCAATGCAACATAGATCATCCCAGCACAAGAGAGGCCGATTATGGGACCGCTTGGATCAAAATGGAAGTTAGACTCATGGAATAAAGGAGGTTAGACTCATAGAACATCGAATATTACTGTGCAGTGCAGGCCCTTTGTGGAACAAGAAGGGCTTATGCCCGAAACGTCGATTATCGTGCTCCTTTGATGCTGCCTGACCTGCTGCGCTTCTCCAGCAACACAGTTTTAAGCTCCCTTTGTGGAACTGGTCGGCTCATAATGGACATTAGACGAATACAACCTGGATTATGACAGTCACTTTTTGGAACCACTCATCGAATAAAGGAAGGCAGACTTATGCAACATAGAACATTTCAGCACAGTACTGGCCTTTGTTGGAACCACTCGGCTAATGACGTACATTAGACTCATACAACATAGAGCATTACAGTGCATTACAGTAGATTTACAGAACCGCTCAGCCAATAAAAGAAGTAAGACATCCCGCACCTCCGCCCTCAGATCCCACCCCTCCAACTGTAGCAAGGACAGAACGCCCCTGTTGCTCACCTTCCATCCTATCAACCTTCGCATAAACCAAATCATCCGCCGACATTTCCACCATCTCCGAAAGGACCCCACCACCATAGATATATTTCACTCCCCACCTCTTTCTGCCTTCCGCCAAACCAGTTCCCTCCGTGACTACCTGGTCAGGTCCACGCCCCCCTACAACCCACATTCCCATCCTGCCACCATCCCCTGCCACGACAGGAATTGCAAAACCTGCGGGCACACCTACTCCCTCACCTCCATCCAAGGCCCTAAAGGTGCCTTCCACGTCCATCAAAGCTTTACCTGCACATCCACAAATATAATTTATTGTATCCATTGCTCCCGATGCGGTCTCGTCTACATTTGGGAGACTGGACACCTCCTAGCAGAGCGCTTTAGGCAACATCTCTGGGACACCTGCACCAATCAACCATACCGCCCTGTGGCCCAACATTTCAAATCCCCCTCCCACTCTTCCGAGGACATGGAGGTACTGGGCCTCCTTCACTGCCGCTCCCTCACCACCAGACGCCTGGAGGCAGAATGCCTCATCTTCCACCTCGAACACTTCAACCGCAGGACTTCAACAGTTTCTTTATTCCCCTTCCCCCACCTCAACCCAGTTCTAAACTTTCAGCTCAACACTGTCCCCATGACTTGTCCTACCTGCCTATCTCCTTTTCCACCTATCCACTCCACCCACCCTCCCCTCTGACTATCAACTTCACCCCCTCCCCCACTCATCTATTGTACTATATGCTACTTTCTCCCCACCCTCCTCTCATTTGTCTCTGGACCCTTTACGCTGTCTGCCTGTATTCCTGATGAAGGGCTTTTGCCCGAAACGTCGGTTTTTATGTTCCTCGGATGCTGCCTGAACTGCTGTGTTTTTCCAGCACCATTCTAATCTAGACTCTGCTTTCCAGCATCTGCAGTGATTGTTTTTATCTAATAAAGGAAGTAAGACTAATACAAGATAGAACATTGCAGCACAGTACAGGCCTTTTTTGGAACCGCTTGGCTAATAATGGATGTTAGACTCACAGAACGTAGAGCATTACAGCGCAGTACAGGCCCTTTATGGAACCGCTCAGCTTATAAAGCGAGTTAGACTCATAGGACATAGAATATTCCAGCAGAGTACAGAGCGTTTTGTGGAACTGCTCGGCTAATAAATGAAGTACACTCAGAACATAGAACATTGCAGATCTGAACAGGCCCTTGAAGGAACCGTTCAGCTAATAAGAAAAGTTATAGCCATAGAACATTAAGAACATGACAGCGCAGTTCAGGCTTCGTATAGAACCGCTCAGCTAACAAAAGAAGTTATACTAATAGAACATAGAAAATTACAGCGCAGTACAGGCCCTTTAAGGAACCGCTCGGCTAGTAGCGGACATTTGACTGATACAACATAGATGATTATAGCGCAATTCAGGCCCTTTTTAGAAGCCCTCGGATAATAAAGGAAGTTAGATTAATGCAACATGTAACATTCCAGCGCATTACATCCCTTTATGGAACCGTTTGGCTAATGAAGGACGTTCGACACATAGAACATAAAACATTACAGCGCAGTACAGGTCCTTTATGGAACTGGGCAGCTCATAAAGGGCATTAGACTAATGCAAACTGGATTATGACAGTGCAGGTCAGGTTCTGACAGTTCTGAACAGGCCCTTGAAGGAACCGTTCAGCTAATAATAAAAGTTATACCCATAGAACATTAAGAACATGACAGCGCAATTCAGGCCATTTTTATGGAACCTGGTCAGCTCATAAAGAAAGTTAGACAAATAGAGCATAGAATACGACAGCGCAGTACAGGCCCTTTATGGAACCACTTGGATAATAAAAGAGCTAACACTCATAGAATATTAAGACTATTACAGCGCAGTACAGGGCCTTTATGGAACCGTTCACCTAATAAAGAAAGTTGCACCCATAGAACATGAAGAACATGCCAGCGCTGTTCAGGTCCTTTATGGAACCGCTTGGATAATAGAGGAAGTAACACGCATAGAATATTAAGAACATAACAGCGCAGTTCAGCCCTTTATTGATCCACTCAGCTAATAAAGGAAGTTTGACGAACAGAACAAAGAAAATTACAGCGCAGTACTGGCCCTTAATAAAACCACTCGGCTCATAAAGGAAGTTAGACTCATAGAATGTAGAGCACTACAACGCAGTAAAGGACATTTGTGGAACCCCTCAGCTAATAACGGATGTTAGACTCATAGAATGTACAGCATGACAGGGCAGTACAGGAGATTTATAGAACCACTCGGGAAATAAAGGAAGTTGACTAATACAAGATAGAACATTGCAGTGCAGTGCAGGCCCTTTTTGGAACCGCTCGGCTAATAACAGAGGTTAGACTCACAGAACGTAGGGCATTTCAGCGCAGTACAGGCCCTTTTTGGATCCGCTCGGCTAATAACGGACGTTAGACTCACAGAACGTAGAGCATTTCAGCGCTGTACAGGCCCTTTATGGAACCGCTCGGCTAATAAAGGGAATTAGAATCGCAGAACATATAACATAGAATAAAGGAAATAACACTCATAGAATATTAAGAGTATTACAGCGCAGTACAGGCCCTTTATGGAACTGTTCAGCTTGTAAAGAAAGTTACACTTATAGAACATGAAGAACATGACAACGCAGTTCAGGCCCCTGATGGAACCGCTCAGCTAACAAAGGAAGTTAGACTAATAGAACATAGAAAATTACAGCGCGGTACTGGCCCTTTATAAAACCACTCGGCTAATAAAGGAAGTTAGACTCATAGAACGTAGAGCATTACAGCGCAGTATAGGAGCTTCATGGATCCCCCTCGGCAAATAAAGGAGGTTAGACTGATAGAACACAAAGCATTACAGCGCTGTACAGGCCCTTTATGGAACTGCTCAGCTCAAAATAGAAGTTAGACTAATGCAACAAAGAACATGACAGCGCAGTACCGGCCGTTTATGGAACCAATTGGCTAGTAATGGAAGTTAGTCTCATAGAACATAGGATAATAAAGCGCAGTACAGGCACTTTATGGAACTCGGCTGCTAAAATAATTTTGACTAATACAATGTTTAACATGACAGCAAAGTACTGGCCCTTTATGGAACTGCTCGGCTAAAAAATGAAATTAGACGCATAGAGCATAGAACATTACAGCACACTACAGGCCCTTTATCGTACCACTCCGAAAATAAAGAAAGTTACACTAATACAACTTCGAACACGACAGTGCAGTACAGGCCTTTTTATGGAACCGTTCGGCTAATACATGAAGTTAGACTCAAATAACACAGTTCATCACAGAGATGTACAGTCCCTTCATGGAACCTTTTCGCAAATGAAGGAGGTTAGACTCATAGAACATGTGCATGACATGCACTTCGTGGAACCGCTCAGTTGATAAATGAAGTTACACTAATACAACATACAACAATTCAGCGCATTACATCCCTTTATGGAATTGCTTGTCTATGAATGGAAATTAGTCTCATAGAACATAGAACATTACAGCACAGTACAGCTCTTTTTGGAACCACTCGGCTAATAACAGATGCCAGACTCATTGAACGTAGAGCATTACAGTGCAGTATAGGTGATTTATAGAACCGCTCGGCAAATAAACGACGTTAGAGTCATAGAGCATGGAGCATTACGACGAAGTAGAGACCCTTTAAGAAACCTCTCGGTTAATTCAGGAAGTTTGACACATAGAACATAAAACATTACAGCGCAGTACAGGCCTTGCATGGATCCACTTGGCTAATAATGAAAGTTATACTCATAGAACATACAACATTACAGCTCAGTACAGGCCCTTTCTGGAATTCCTCAGCTCACAAATGAAGTTAGACTCACAGAACAAATCACATTACAGCACAGCAGAGACCCTTTATGGAACATCTTGACTAATAGAGGAAGTTTGACTAATGCCACATCGAACATTACAGCGCAGTAGAGGCCCTTAATGGAACATCTCAGTAAATACGGGAAGTTACACTCATAGAACATAGAATGTGGCAGCGGGGTTCAGGCCCGTTTGGAACCGTTTGGCCTATAAAGTTACACACATAGAACATAAATAACATTACAGCGCAGTACAGGCCCTTTATGGAACTGCTCAGATAATAAAGAATGTTAGACTCATAGAACGTAGAGCAATGCAGCGCAGTACAGGCGGCTTTATACAACTGCTTGGCTAATATAGAAGTGAGTCTCATAGAACATAGAATAAGACCACGCAGTCCAGGCCCTTTATGGAACCGTTGGCTAATGTAGAAAGTTACACACATAGAACACTAAGAACATGACAGCACAGCACAGTCCCTTTATGGAACTGCTCAGATAATAAAGGAATTCGACTCATAGAACATTACAGCGCATTAGAGGTGTTTTATGAAACCTCTTGGCTAATACAGGAAGTTAGACACATATAACTTTAGAGCATTACAGCACAGTACAGGCCCTTTATGGAACCGCTCGGCTGATAATGCAAGTTAGAATAATACAGCATATAACATTAAAGCACATTACGCTCCTTCTTGAAACCGCTTGTCTATTAAAGGACGTTAGTTTCATTGAACTTAGAACATTATGGCACAGTACAGCCCTTTATGGAACCGCTCAGCTGATACTGGAATCAGTCTAATACAACATATGACATTACAGCGCCATACAGGCCCTTTATGGAACCACTCTGCTAATAATGGAAGTTTGACTCATAGAACATAGCATATGACAGCGCAATACAGGCCCTGTTATGGAACCGTTTGGATAATAAACCAAGTTAGACTCACTGAACATGCAACATTACAGCACAGTACAGGCCCTGTATGGAACGACTAATAATGAAAGAAACACTCATCGAACATATAACATTACAGAGCAGTACAGGCATTTTATGAACGCACTCGGCTAATACAGGGAGTTAGACTGGTAGAAATAGATCATCACAGCACAGTACAGGACCTTTTTGGAACGGCTCAGCTAATAAAGGAAGTTAGTCTCATTGAACATAAAACTTTCCAGCGCAGTACAGCCCCGAAATGGAACTGCTTGGCTAATAAAGGAAGTTAGACTCATACAATCGACAGCATTACAGCACAGTACAGGCCCTTTATGGAACCTCTCGGCTAATAACGGACATGAGACTAACACAACACAGAGCTGAAAAATGTGTTGCTGGAAAAACGCAGCAGGTCAGGCAGCATCCAAGGAGCAGGAAAATCGACGTTTCGGGCATAAGCCCTTCTTCACAACACAACACAGGACATTACATTTTAGTACTGGCCCTTTATGGAACCGCTCGACTAATACTGGATGTTAGACTCATAGAACATGGAACATGACAGCGCAGTAAAGGCGCTTTATGAAACTGCTCGGCTAATACGGGCAGTTAGATACATAGAACATAGTACATTACAACTCAGTACAGGCCCTGCATGGAACCGCTTGGCTAATAATGAAAGTTACACTCATAGAACAAAACATTACAGTGCAGTACAGGCCTTTTTTGGAGTCGCTCAGCTCATGCAGGAAGTTAGACTCACAGAATAAATCAGTAGGGTTCCTTTATGGAACCTCGTGACTGCCAATGGAAGTTAGACAAACACAGGATAGATCATAATAGTGCAGTATAAGCCGTTTATGGAACTCATCGGCAAACACAGGAAGTTAGACTCATAGAACATTCCAGTGCAGTACAGGTCATTTATGGAACCGCTCTACGTATAAAGTTAGACTGAGAGAACATACCACATCATAATGTTGCACAGACCCTTTATAGAACCATTTGGCTAACAAAGGAAGCTAGACTCATAGAACATAGATCATTACATTGCATTACAGGCCCTTTATGGAACCGCTAGGTACATGAAGGACATTAGACTAATACAAGCTGGACTATGACAGCGCAGTACAGGCTCTTTATCAAACCGCTCAGCTAGTAAAAGAAGTTAGACGAATATAACATAGAACATTACAGAGCAGGATAGGCTCTTTATGGAAACGCTCGGCTAATGAAGGAAATTAGACTAAAAGAACGTAGCACATATCAGCGCAGTACAGGCCCTTTATAGAGCCGTATGTCTAATAAAGAAAGTTAGACACATAGAACATTAAAAAACACGACAGCGCAGCACAGGCCCTTTATGGAACCGGTCAGCTAACAAAGAAAGTTAGACTAATAGAACATAGAACATCACAGCACAGTACAGGAACCTTTATAGAACTGCTTGGCTAATATAGAAGTTAGGGTCATAGAACATAGAATATGACAGCGCAGTGCAATCCCTTTATGGAACCGTTTGGCTAATAAAGGAAGTTACACACAGAGAACATTAACAATATGACAGCGCAGTACAGGACATTTATGGAACATGTCAGCTAATAAAGGAAGTTAGACTAATACAACTTCGAACATGACAGCTCAGTACATGCCCTTTATGGAAACGCATGACTAATAAAGGAAGTTAGACCCACAGAACATACAGCATTACAGCACAGCACAGCACAGGTCCCTTATGGAACCACTCTTCGAATAAAGGAAGTTATACTATTGCAACATTAAACATTACAGAACAGCACAGGCCCTTTAAGGAAACACTCGGCTAATAACAGACATTACACTTATATAGCATAGAACATTGCGGCTCAGGACAAGCCCTTTCAGGAACTGCTCAGCTGATTATGGAAGTTAAACTCATACAACATAGAATATTATATGGCAGTACAGGCCCTTTATGGAACCTCTCAGCTAACAGATGATGTTACGCTGATAGAATATAGAACATGACAGCACAGTACAGACCCTTTATAGAGACGCTAGGCTACTGAAGGACGTTAGATGCATTGAACAAAAAGCATCACCACGCAGAATTGAACCTTTACAGAACCGCTCGCTGATAAAACTACTCGTCTAATAAAGGAAGTTAGACTCATATAACATAGAACATTGTAGTACAGTGCAGGCACTTTATGGAATCCCTCGTCTAATAAAGGAAGTTAGACTAATGCAACATAGAACTTTGCAGCTCAATACAGACCCTTTAAGAAACCACACGTCTAATACTGCAAGTTCGACTCATATAACATAGAACATTGCAGCGCCGTACAGGCACTTTATGGAACCACTTGTCTAATAAAGGTAGTTAGATTAATGCAATATAGATCATTACAGCGACTTACAGGCCTTTTGTGGAACCGCTCGCCTGATTAAGGAAGTTAGAGTAATACAACATAGAACATAACTGAGCAGTACAGGCTCTCCATGGAATGGCTCAGCTAATAATGAAAGTTACAATCATCGAAAATAGAACATTACAGCACAGTACAGGCCTTTTATGGAACCGCTCAGCTAATGAAGGAAGTTAGACTCAAAGAACATCGAACATTACAGCGCAGTACAGGTGCTGTATTGATCTGCTTGGCTAATAAAGGAAGTTACACACATAGAACATTAAGAACATGACAGCGTAGCACAGGCCCTTTACAGAACCGCTCAGCTAATAAAGGAAGTTAGACTCATAAAATATACAGCTTACAGCACAGAACAGGCCCTATATGGAACCAGTCAGCTAATACCGGCCTAGAGACATGGCATTCATCCACAAACTCCATCAACAAACACATCGACCTGGACCCAATATACCAACCACGACAGCGGACAGCTGAAACTGACAACCGGAAGCGGCATGGACATACCACTATAAAGACCGGAGGAAACATCAAAGAAGCACTTCGCAGGAGGCTCCCAAGCACTGATGATGTCGCCTAGCCAGGGGACGAAACGTTTGCAACAAAAACTTCCAGCTCGGCGAACAGAACCACAAAAATAAAGGAAGTTAGACTCAGACAACATAGAACATCACAGCGCAGTACAGACCCTTATTGGAACCGCTCGACTGAAAAATAAGTTCGATCCATACAACACAGAGCATGACAGCGCAGTACAGGACATTTATGGGATATCTTGGATTATAAAGGAAGTTAGACTCATAGAATATAGATAACTACAGCGCAGTACAAGCTCTTAATGGAACCCCTTATCTAATAAATGAAGTGAGACTAATACAACATATAACGTTACATGCCTTTATGTAATCGCTCAGCTAATAAATGAAGATTGAGGGGTGTCGGGTGTAGGTTTGCTCGCTGAGCTGTAGGTTTGATATCCAGACGTTTCATTACCTGGCTAGGTAACATCATCAGTAGCGACCTCCAAGTGAAGTGCAGCTGTTGGCTTCTGCTTTCTATTTATATCTTTCTCCTGGATGGGGTTCCTTCGGTTTGTGGTGATGTCATTTCCTGTTCGTTTTCTGAGGGGTTGATAGATGGCATCTAGATCTATGTGTTTGTTTATGGTCTTGTGGTTGGAGTGCCAGGCCTCTAGGAATTCTCTGCCATGCCTTTGCTTAGTCTGTCCCAGGATTGATGTGTTGTCCTAGTCGAAATGGTGTTTTCTTTCATCCGTGTGCAGTGCGACGAGGGAGAGAGGATCATGTCTTTTTGTGGCTCGCTGGTGTTCATGTATCCTAGTGGCTAACTTTCTTCCTGTTTGTCCTACGTAGTGTTTGTGGCAGTCCTTGCATGAATTTTATAGATGACGTTGGTTTTGTCCATGGGTCATACTGGTTCTTTTAAGTTTGTTAGATTTTGTTTGAGAGTGTTGGTGGGTTTGTGTGCTACTCAGGATTCCGAGCGGTCTCAGTAGTCTGGCTGTCATTTCTGAAACTTCTTTGATATATGGTAAGGTGGTTAGGGTTTTCTGGCTGTGTTTTGTCTGCTTGTCGAGGTTTTTACTTGAGGAATCTGCGCACCGTGTATTTTGAGTGTCCGTTCTTCTTGAATACGTCATATAGGTGGTTCTCTTCTGTTTTTCGAAGTTCGTCTGTGCTGCAGTGTGTGGTGGCTCGTTGGAATTAGGTTCTGATACAGCTTCGTTTGTGTGTGTTGGGATGGTTGCTGGTGTACTTGAGCATTTGGTCAATGTTTGTTGGTTTTCTGTATACGAAGGTTTGTAATTCTCCCTTTTCCTCCTTTGTCCAAATGAAGATTGACTCACAGAACATACCACATTACAGCACCGGAAATGACCTTTACGGAACCACTCGGCTAATAAAGGAAGTTAGACTCATCATACAAAGAGCATTACAGCGCAGTATCGGCGCTGAACGGAGCTGCTCGGCTAATAAAGAAAGTTACATTCATAGAAAATTAAGAACATGACAGTGCAGTACAGGCCCTTTATGGAAACGCTCAGATAATAACGGAAGTTAGACTAATAGAACATCGAACATCAGAGCGACTAACAGGCCCTTTATAGAACCGCTCGGCTAATAAAGGAGGTTAGACTCATAGGACATGAAACGTTACGGTGCAGTACAGATCCTTTATGGAACTTATCGGCTTATAAAGGAGATTAGATGAATACAACATAGAACAAATACAACACAGTACAGCTCCTTTAGGGAAACGCTCGACCAATAAAGGAAGTTAGACTAATACAACAGAGAACATTACAGCGCAGTACATGCCCTTTATGGATCACTTAGCTAATGAAGGAAGTTAGAATGATAGAACTTGGAATATTACAGCACAGTACAGGTCCCTTTTGCACCTGCTTGGCTAATAAAAGGAAGTTAGACTCAAACAGCGCAGTACAGGCCCTTTATGGAACTGGTCAGCTAATAGCAGAAGTTTGGCGCAGGGAAAATAACAGCTCAGCACAGGTCGATTAAGAAACCACTCGGCTAATAAAAGACGTTAGACTAATACAACATAGAATATTACAGTGCTGGACACGCCCTTTATGGAGCAGCTCGGCCAATAGAGGATGTTAGACTCAGACAACATAGAGCATTACAGTGCAGTACAGTACCTGTAAGGAACCGCTTGGCTAATAAAAGAAGTTATTCTCATGGAAGATGGAACATTACAGTGCAGTGCTGGCCCTTTATGGACCTGATCGGCGAATAAAGGAAGATAGACTAATGCACCAAAGAACATTGCAGGGCAACACTGGACCATTATGGAACTCCTCGGCTAACAAAGGAAGTTAGCAAAATACAACATAGAACATTGCAGCACCTTACAGGCCCTTTATGGAACTGCTTGGCTGATAATGCAAGTTAGACTCATAGATCATGGAACATTACAACGGAATACAGACCATTTGTCAAACTGCTCGGCTAAGAAAAGAAGTTAGACTCATAGAACATCACAGCGCAGCAGAGGCCCTTTGATTCACCGCTCGGTGAATCAGAGAACTTAGACAAATACAACAAAGAATATGACCACACAGGACAGGCTCTTTATGGAACCGCTTGTCTGATAAATGATGTTAGACCGATACAACATGGACCATTACAGCGCAGTACAGGTCCTGTTCGGAACCACTCGTCTAGTAAAGAAAGTTAGATTCAGAGAACATAGAATGTGGCAGCGCAGTACAGGCCCTTTATGCAACTACTCGGCTAATAACAGACGTTAGACGAATTTAACTAAACATTATAGCGCAGTACAGATCTTGTTTGGAACCGTTTGGCTAAAAAAGGAAGTTAGATTCAGAGAACATAGAACATGACAGCGCAGTTCAGTCCTTTATGGAACCGCTTGGCTGTTTATCAAATCAATGAAGCGTATGTACTGCACTGTAATGTTCTATGTTGTATCAGTCTAACTTCTTTTACTAGTCGAGCAGTTCCATAAACGCCCCGTACACGCTGTAATCTTCTCTGCAATTAGCTTCCTTTATTCATCAAGCGGTTCCATAAAGGGTATATACTGCGCTGTGATGTTCCGTGTTGTATCAGTCTAACTTCCTTCATTAGCCAAGAGATTAATGAAGGGCCTGTACTGCGCTGTATGTTCTATGTTGTATGAGTCGAACTTCTTTTATGAGCCGAGCAGTTCCATAATGGGCCCGTACTGCGCTGTAATGTTCTATGAGATTTGCTTCCTTTATTAGCTGATTGGTTCCACAAAGGACCTCTATTGCTTTGTTACGTTCTATGTTGTATTAATCTAACTACCTTTATTAGCTGAGCACTTCTATAACGGGCCGGTACTGCATTGTAATGTTCCTTGTTCTAAGAGTCTAACTTCCTTTTTTTTTCTGAGTGATCCATAAAAGGCCTGTACTGTGCTGTAACGTTCTATGTTCTATGAGTGTTACTTTGTTTATTAGGCGAGCTTATCTATAAACGACCTGCCCTGCAATGTGTTATTGAATATTGCATTGCTTTAAATTCTGTTATTAGCAGAGCGGTTCCAGAAAGGGTCTGTACTGAGCTGTCATGTTCTATGTTCTATGAATCTAACTTATTTCATTAACCGAGTGGGCTTGTGCTGCACTATATTGTTCTTTGTTACATGAGCCGAAGTTCTTTTATTAGCTGAGCCGTTCAATAAAGGGCCTGTACTGCATCGTAATGTTCTATGTTGTATTAGTCTATCTTCCTTTATAGCCGAGTGATTCCATTAAGCATCTGTACTGTGTTGTAATGTTTATTGTTGTATTCGACTAATGTCATTTATAGCCGAGTGGTTCCATAAACGAGCTGCACTGCGCTGTGCTTGTTCAATGTTGTATTCGTTTAATCTCCTTCATTAGACGCACGGATCAATCGAGGGCCTGTATTGCGCTGTAATGTTCTATGTTGTATCAGTCCGACTTCATTTATCAGCCAAGCAATTCCATAAAGGGCCTGTACTACACTGTAATGATCTATGTTGTATTTGTCTAGCTTCCTTCATCAGCCGAGTGGTTCCATAAAGGGTCTGTACTGCGCTATCATGTTCTATGTTGTATTAGTCTAACTTCCTTTATCAGGAGAAAGTGACGTCTGCAGATGCTGGAGATCAGAGCTGAAAATGTGTTGCTGGTAAAGCGCAGCAGGTCAGGCAGCATCCAGGGAACAGGAGAATCGACGTTTCGGGCACAAGCCCTTCTTCAGGAAGGGCTTGTGCCCGAAATGTCGAGTCTCCTGTTCCCTGGATGCAGCCTGACCTGCTGCGCTTTTCCAGCAACACATTTTCAGCTAACTTCCTTTATCAGCCCAGCAGTCCCATAAAGGTTCCGTACTGCACTGTAATTTTCACTGTTGTATTAGTCTAACTTTTTTTATTAGCCGAGCGATTCTATAAACGGCCAGTGCTGCGCTGTGATGTACTCTGAGACTAAATTCCTTTATTAAACGAGCAGTTCCATGAAGGGCATGTATTGCACGACAATGTTGCAAGTTCTAACAGTTTAACATGCTTCATTAGCTAAGTGGTTCTATAAAGGGCATATACTGTGCTGTAATGTTCCATGTTTTCTCAGCCTAACTTACTTCAATAGCCAAACGGTTCAATAAAGGGCCTGTACTGCCCTGCAATACTCTATGTTGGATCAGTCTAATGTCCGCTATTAGTTGAGCGGCTCTATAAAAGGCCTGTACTGCGCTGTAATGTTCTATGTTGTATCAGTCTAACTTCTTTTATTAGCCCAGCTGTTTCATCAAGTGCTCATACTGCGCAGTAATGTTCTCTGAGATTAGCTTCCTTTCTTAGCTAAGTGATTCCATAAAAAGCCTCGACTGCGCTGTCCTGTTCTATGCTGAATGAGTTTATTCGTTGAGGGGTTCTATAAACGGCTGGTGTTGCGCTGTGATGTCTTCAAAGTCTAAATTCATTTATTAGCTGAGCGGTTCCATAAAAGGTCTGTACTGCACTATAAAGTTTTATGTTGTATCAGTCTAACTTCTTTTATTAACGGAGCAGTAATATAAAAGGCCCATACTGCGTGGTAATTTTGTATGAGTTTAGCTTCCTTTATTAGCCAAGCGATTCCATAAAGGGTCTCTATCGCGCTGTCATGTTCTATGTTGCATTAGTCTAACTTCCTTTATTTGCCGGGCGCATCCACAAATGGTCTGTACTGCGCAGTGATGTTCTATGTTGTATTAGTGTAATTTCCTTTATTAGCCAGGCTGTTCCATGAAAAGCCTGTACTGCGCTGTAGTGTTCCATGTTCTATGAGTCTAACTTCCTTCATTAGCTGAGTGGTTTCTCAAAGGACCTGCACTGCGCTGTAATTTTCTATGCTCTCTGTGTCTAACATCCTCTAATAGCCGAGCAGTTCCATAAAGGGCCTGTACTGCGCTGTAAAGTTCCATTTTCTATAAGTCTAACTTCCTTCATTAGCCGAATGGTTTGTTAAAGTAGCTGTACTGCGCTGTAATGTTCTATGTTCTCTGAGTCTAACATCCTCCATTAGTCGAGCGGGTCCATAAATGGCGTGTACTGAGCTGTAATGTTCTATGTTGTATAAGTCTAATATCCTTTATTAGCCGAGCAGTTCCACCAAGGGTCGAAACTGCGCTGTAATGTTCTTTGTATAATGAGTCTAAACGTCCTTAATTGGCCGAGCAATGTCATAAGGGGACTGTACTCCACTGTCACATTCTATGTTGAATTAGTCTAACTTCCTTTATTAGCTGAGAAGTTCAATAAAGGGTTGTGCGGCGTTGTAATGTTCTGTGTTGTATCTGTCTAATTTCTTTCATTTGCCAAGCATTTCCATAAAGGGCCTGTTTGCGCCACCGTGTTCTCTGTTGTATTAGTCTAGCTTCCTTTTTTTATCTGAGTGATTCGATAAAGGGCCTGTAGTACGCTGAAATGTTTTATGTTCTATTCGTCTAACTTCATTTATTGGCCGAGCGATACTATAGACGGCCTGAACTGCTCTGTAATGGTCCATGTTGTATCAGTCTAACTTCTTTTATTAACGGAGCAGTAATATAAAAGGCCCATACTGCGCGAATTTCCTTCATTCGCCAACGTCCTTTGTTAGCTAAGTGGTTCCATAAAAGGCCTGTAATGCGCTGTAATGTTTTATGTTCTATTCGTCTAACTTCATTTATTGCCCAAGCGCTTCCATAAAAGGCCTGCGCTATGCTGTCATGGTCTATGTTGTGTTACTCAAACTTACTTTATCGGCTGAGTGTTGTAAGGGCCTGTACTGCACGGTAATATTCTGTGTTGTATTAGCCTAACTTTCTTTATTATTCTGGATTAGTGGTGCTGGAAGAGTACAGCAGTTCGGGCAGCATCCAAGGAGCAGTTTAACTTCTTTTATTTGTCGAGTGTTTCCATAAAGAGCCTGTTTGCGCCATCATGTTCTATGTTGAATTCGTCTAAATTCCTTTTTTATCTGAGTGGTTCCGTCAAGGGCCTGTAGTGCGCTGTCATGTTCCTTTTTCTATGAGTCTAACTTCCTTTATTAGCCGAGCGATTCTATAAAGGGCCTGTACTGCACTGAAATGGGCCATGTTGACCAATCTAACTTCCTTCATGCGCCAAGCGATTCGATAAAGGACCTGTACTGCGCTGTAATGCTCTGTGTTGGATCAGTCAAACGTCCGTTATAAGCCGAGCGGTTCCATGAAGGGCCTGTACTTCGCTTACATATTCTATATTCTGTGATTCTAACTCCCTTCATTAGCCAAGTGGTTCCATAAATGGCCTGTACTGTTCTGTAATGTTCTTTGTTGTATTAGTCTAACTCCCTTTATCAGCTGAACGGTTCAATAAAGGGCCTGTACTGCGCGGCAATATTCCATGTTCTGAGAGTCTAACGTCCATTGTTAGCTAAGTGGTTCCATATAAGGCCTGTAATGCACTGTAATGTTTTATGTTCTATTAGTCTAACTTCATTTATTGCCCAAGATCTTCCATAAAGGGCCTGCGCTATGCTGTCATGGTCTATGTTGTATTACTCAAACTTAATTTATCGGCTGAGTGTTGTAAGGGGCTGTACTGCACGGTAATATTCTGTGTTGTACTAGTCTAACTTTCTTTATTATTCTGGATTAGTGGTGCTGGAAGAGCACAGCGGTTCGGGCAGCATCCAAGGAGCAGCGATATCGACGTTTCGGGCAAAAGCCCTTCATCACGAATAAAAAGCTTTTTATTCCTGATGAAGTGCTTTTGCTCGAAACGTCGATTTCGCTGCTCCTTGGATGCTGCCTGAACTGCAGTGCTCTTCCAGCACCACTAATCCAGAATCTGGTTTCCAGCATCTGCAGTCATTGCTTTTACCTCGTTAACTTTCTTTATTAGCCGAGCAGTTCTCTTATGGGACTGTACTGCACTATGATGTTCTATGTTCTATGAGTGTAACTTTATTTATTAGCGGAGGGGTTGCATAATGGTTCTGCACTGCCCTGTAATTTTCTACGTTGTATTAGTCTAACATTCCTGTATTGGCGGAGAGGTTCCATAAGCAGCCTGCCCTGCACTGTAATGTTCTATGTTGGATGTTATAACTTCCTGTATTAGCCCAGCGCTTGCATAAGGGGCCTGTACTGCGCTGTAATGTTCTATGTTGTGTGAATGTAACTTTCAGTGTTAGCAGAGCGGTTCCATAAAGGACCAGTACTGCGCTACAATGTTGTATGAGTCTACATTGCATTGTTAGCCGAGCATTTCCCTAAAGGGCCTGTCCCGCGCAGTCATGCTCAATATTGTATTAGTCGAACTTACATTATTAGCTGAGCGGTTCCATAAAGGGCCTGTACTGCATTATAATGTTCTGTGCTCTATGAATCTAACTTCTGTTATTAGCTGAATGGTTCCATAAAGACACTGTACTGTGCTGTCATATACTAAGTTCTATTAGCCTAAATTCCTTCATCATCTGAGCGGTTCCATAAAGGACCTGTAGAGCGCTATAATGTTCTATGTTGTATTTGTCAAACTTCCTTTATCAGCCATGCGGTTCCATTAAAGGGCCTGATCTGCGCTGTAATGATCTTTGTTCGATGAGTCTAACTTCCCTTATTTGCCGATTGGTTCCATGAAGTGCCTGTGCTGTGCTATCATGTTAGAACATAGAACACAGAACAATACAGCACAGAACAGGCCCTTCGGCCCACTATGTTGTGCCGAACATGTTCTATGTTCTATGTTCTATGAGTCTAACTTCCTTTATTAGCTAAGTGGTTCCCTAAAGGGCCTGTACTGCGCTGTCATGTTCTATGCTCTGTGAGTGTAACTTTCTGTACTCTCCGAGCAGTTCATTAAGGGTCTGTACTGTGCTGTCTTGTTGTATGTTTTATTAGTCTAACATCCTTTATTACCTCAGCGGTTCTATAAAGGGCCTGTATTGCGCTTTCATGTTGTATGTTGTAGTGGTCTAACTTGCTTTATTCATCGAGAGGTTCCATAAAGGGGTTGTATTGCACTGTAGTATAATATGTCCTCAGCGTCTAACATTCTTTATTAGCTGAGCGGATCTATAAAAGGCCTCTCTGCGCTACAATGGTGTATGTTGCATTCGTCTAACTTCGCTTATCAGGAACTGATTCTATAAAGGGCCTGTACTGCGCTGTAATCTTCAATGTTGTATTAGTCTAATTATTAGCTGAGCAGTTCCATGAATGGTATGTACTGCACTGCAAAATTCTATGTGTCATTCATCCAACTTCCTTTATTAGCTGAGCGGTTCCGTAAAAGATCTGTACTACGCTGTAATGCTGTATGTTCAATGAGTCTAACTTTATGTAATTTGCTGAGTGATTCCATGAAGTCCCTCTACTGCGCTATCATATTCTATGCTCGATGAGTGTAATTTTCGTCATTAGCCAAGTGCTTCAATACTGGGCCTGTACTCTGCTATCATATTCAAGTTGTATTAGTTTAATCTCCTGTATGAGCCGAGTGGTTCAATAAAGGGCTTGTACTGCACTGTAATAGTCAATGT
>NC_057725.1:71499597-71500045 GCF_004010195.1 Chiloscyllium plagiosum | reverse complement strand
GTTATAGAAAGTGGTGATCTCGGCCCGGACAATCATGAAGGCTAACCTCCCATTTATAGAATCCATCGACCAGGCCCGCTGTCAAGAAAAGATCTCAAAGCGTTCTCAAAGATCCATCCCACCGTGGCAATTTTTTTCTACAACCTCTACCATCGGGGAGAATGTACAGAAGCCTGAACACATGCACCAGCCGGTTTCGAAACAGTTTCTACCCTACTGTTGTTAAAATACTGAATGGGCTCACAAACCCTTCGCATTCACCTCTTCCTGTGTTTTTGTTCTTGCCGCTGTTTACCTATTATTTACTTATCCATATTACTTAACTCTGTGATCTGCCTGTATTACTCGGGATTGGTTGGGGAGCGGCGGGGGTTTGATGAGGTGGGGTTGGGATTCGGATGGGGCAGGGGTGGGGTGTCAGATGGGGTGTCAGACGGGGGCGAGTTTC
>NC_057725.1:71484441-71499384 GCF_004010195.1 Chiloscyllium plagiosum | reverse complement strand
TGGGGTTGGACGGGATTGGGGGGTTGGACGGGGCGGAGTTTTGAGGTTGTAAGGGGTGAGGTACATGTATTGGACGGGGCACAGGGATGTGGTGGTTTGATGGGGCGGGTTTGGGAAGTCGGATGGGGCAGGGCTGGAGGGACAGGGGCCACACAGGGGGCGTGGATGGATGCAGGGTCTCACACTCGGTGCACTGCTGCCTAGTCTCCTGAACAGAAAACAGTGTTAGCAAGTGCTCGCCGTGTCACCCCCCATTGAACTGATGGGGGAGAGAGGTGTGGGAAGTGACTGCAGAACCTTTACACACGTGTGTGTGTCTGCTCAGAAAAGAAAAACCCTGAGACAGAGAGTGGGAGCAAGGCAGGCAGAGCGAGAAAAAAAAGAAACTTCCGAAAACTCTGAGCCCCAGATGAAAGGCATTGAAGCAATTAACCGAATAATCAATTATCCGAGTGAAATTGTGCCCACCCATCTCATTCGGATAATCGAGGTTCCTCTGTACTACCCTGAAACCTTCCATAAGATTCAAGCCTGAATCTCACTCCTGAGTTTTCGTTATTCTGTAAATAAATGCTCCTTGTAACCCCTGAAGTCCAGGATTATTCTTGTAAACCTCATTTGTGCTCTCTCTTTGTTCTCCACACTCTTGCTTGCACTGACAGAGCTTTGTCCCTTAGCCCAGTGTATCAATATCCCTTTGTAATTCAATGATACCATCTGCACTGTCTACAACGCTGCCTAAGTTTGTACCTCATCCCGTGCTGTTGCTTTCCTGGATTGTATGTCAGGAACAGTGTCGAGGGAGATTTCCTCTTCATCCAGCCCCATGTTGTACCTGTCTTGAGAGTGTTTGATGGGGACAATGTAGAAGGAGGTTTCCTCTGCATCCAGCCCCATGTTGTATCTGCCCTGTGACTTTTGGATGGGGACAGTGTACAGGGGTCTTTATTCTGTATCTAACTCTAAGCTGTCCCTGTCCTGGGAGTGTTTGATTGGAACAGTGTAAATGAAGATTTCTTCTGCATAAGGCGCTCTTCCTCCAGCCAACGTGGTGCTATGGTCTGGCGATGGAGGAGTCCAAGGACCTGCATGTCCTTGGTGGAGTGGGACAGGGAGTTGAAGTGTTGAGCCACGGGGTGGTTGGGTTGGTTGGTTCGGGTGTCCCAGAGGCGCCTCATCTTCCGTATAGGAACCCTCCAACCACAAGGGATGAACTCAGATTTCTCCAGTTTCCTCATTTCGTCTCCCCCCACCTTGCTTCAGTCCCAACCCTCGAACTCAGCCCCACCTTCCTAGCCTGCAATCTTCTTCCTGACCGTTCTGCCCCCACCCCCACTCCGGCCTATCACTCTCACCTTTACCTCCTTCCACCTATCGCATTTCCAACGCCCCTCCCCAAGTCCCTCTTCCATACCTTTTATCTTAGCCTGCTTAGCACACCTTCCTCATTCCTGAAGAAGGGCTCATGCCCGAAACGTCGATTCTCCTGTTCCTTGGATGCTGCCTGACCTGCTGCGCTTTTGATGCTTGTTGGAGGCAAGATAAATTAAGCCGTCAAATGTAAACTGGGAGCAGGAATACCAAAAGCTGCTGGTTCATTTCTGTTCTGTTACATATATCCAAGTTTCAGTTTGGGGCTGAAATACTGCCCCTGTGGGCAATGTCTCTGAAGCTGTTTCCTGTCCCACGTTAATGCATCATAAATACGTGAATTCTCTTCGTAGAGGTAGGAAATGGAGAGAGCTCTTTGAAGGTGATTAAAATGCAAATTCCAGAAGCTGCTTATAGTAAATATCTGAGATAATTGCAAGCTTCTGAAAGGTTCCAATTTAAAAAACTGAAACAGCTATCTGTTATTCTATATACAAACTACCCTTAAAACCCTTCATGAGATTCCAGTCTGTAACTCACTCCCAGTCTCTGTTATTCGACATAAAAAAGCACCTCATACCGCTCGATAGGATTCCAATATGTTACGTACTCTCGGTCTCTGTCATTCTACATATAAAAGCCACCTCGAACCCCTCAATAGGATTCCAATATATCACTCACTCCTGGATCTCTGTTATTCGACACATAAAAACCACCTCAAACTCCTCGATGTGATTCCAATATATCACTCACTGCCGGGCCTCTGTTATTCTACATATAAATATCACCTCAAACCCCTCGATAGGATTCCAGTATGTAACTCACTCCCATACATCTGTGGCTGTTTACGTTCACCACTTCAAACTCCTTGATTAGATTCCAGACTGTACTTCACTCCCGGGTATCAGTTAATCCAGACATAATCCAACTCAAACCCCTCAATTAGATCTCAGGTTGTAACTCATACTTGGGTATTTTTTTATATAAATAAAGCCCGATCAATCGATTAGATTCTAATCTGTTGCCTTCTCGTGTATATCTGTTACTCCATACATAAACCACATCGATAGCTTGTTTAGGTTCGAGTCTGTAACTCACTGCTGGCTATCTGTTATTCCACATACAAACGAACCCAACCTCCTCGATCAGATTCTAGTCTGTAACTCATTTCAGGTATCTGTTCTTCAACATATAACACACCTCAGACAGTTCAATTAGATTCCAGTTTGTAACTCACTCCCAGGTATCTATTATTCTGTATATAACCCACCTCAAATCCCTCAATTAGTTTCCAATCTATCACTTATTCTTGGGTCTGTGCTATTCCATATATAAAGGACCCCGAACATCTCAATTAGATTCCAATTTGTAATTCACTCTCATATCTCTGTGACTCTGTATATGAACCATCTCAAACTCCTGGATTAGTTTCCAGTCTGCAACTCACATCCAGGTATCTGTTTAGATTAGATTAGATTACTTACAGTGTGGAAACAGGCCCTTCGGCCCAACATGACTCTGTATATGAACCATCTCAAACTCCTGGATTAGTTTCCAGTCTGCAACTCACATCCAGGTATCTGTTATTAGATCTGTCAACCTCTTGATGAGATTTGAATCTGTAACTCACTTCCATGCATCTGTAATTCTAAATCTAAGCTACTCCGCATCCCTCAATAAGATTCCAATCTCAAACTCACTTCCATGTTTCTGTATCTCGGCCCATCAACCACCATGAATCCCTCGATTAGATTCCAGTCTGTAACTCACCCCCGGAAATCTGTTCTTCTCAATATGAATCACACCGAACTCTTCGTTTACAATCCAGTCTGTGATTCACTCCTGGGAATCTGTTCTCAGTATAAACCACCCTTAACTCTAATTACATTCTAGTCTGTAACTCACTCCTGGGTATCTGTCATTCGATATAAGAACACTACAAACTACAGACTTGGGCAATGTTTTACCCACTCATTTACCATTTCTACATCCAAATATCCTTCTGTCAAATCCTGTCATTTGGTCAGTGTATGTCTGTCTGTCTCCCTGAATATCAGTAAATTGGCATAGTCATCTGTCAGCCATTTTGAATTGGTTCATGGTATGGGTGGAGGGGTTAATTACCGAGGACACAGGCATAAAGTGTGAGGGGGGACATTTAAAAGATATGTGCAAGGCAAGGTCTTCACACAAAGGGTGGTGTGTGCCTGGAACGTGCTGCCAGAGGAGGTGGTGGAAGTAGACACAATAGCAGCATTCAGGAAGCACCTGGATGACGACATGAATAGGAAGGGTATAGAGGGATTTGGATGCTCTAAGTGAAGGCAGCTTTAGTATGCAAGGGCAAGGTGTGGAGTGCATACTTGGAGTGCCAAAGGGCCCATTCCTTTGCTGTATAGTTCTTTGTTCTTATGTTCACAGGTATTTGAACGTGGAGTTGTGTGTAGATAGGATAGTGAAGAAAGTTTTTGGTATCCTTGTCTTTATTGGTCGGTGCATTGAGTTTTGGAGTTGGGGAGTCATGTTGCTGCTGTCCAAGGTATTGGTTAGACCACATGTGGAGTACTGCATGCAATTTCGGTCTCCCTCCTGGAGGAGGATGTTGTGAAATTTGAAAGGGTTCAGAAAAGACTTTCAAGGATATTGCCAGGGTTGGGAGAGTTTCAACTACCGGGAGAGGCTGAATAGGCTGGTGCTGTTTACCCTGGAGCGTGGAGGTTGAAGAATGACCTTATGGAGGTCTATAAGATCATGCAGAGCATGGATAGGGTAAACAGACAAGATCTTTTCCCTGGGGTGGGGGAGTCCAGAACTACAGTTTAGGGTGAGAGGGGAAAGATTTAAAGGTACCTAAGGGTCAACTTCTTCATGCAGAGGGTAATGCTTGTGTGGAATGAACTGCCAAAAGAAGTGATGGAGTCTAGTACAACTGCAGCATTTAAAGGGCAGCTGAATGTGTATATGAATAGCAAAGGTTTAGAGGGATACGGGCCAAGTGCTGGCAAATGGGCCTAGATTGGGTTAGGATATCTGGTTGTCAAGTTGGACCGAAGGGTCTTCTTTCGTGCTGACCAATTTTGTCTCTGTGACTCTATGACATAACATGTCAGTTGAACAGGATGCTGACGTTTATTTGTTATTTACCCAGAATGTTTACCCCTGTAACTTGGCTGGTGCTTAGAACGATTCAATCACTGCAGTTTCTTGAGAACTGCAGGGTGCCTTTGAAAGTGGGATTACAAAGCAAATCCTTTCCCACGTCCCGACTGGAGAATAGTCTCTCCCCCGTGTGAGCTCACTGGTGTACACTGAGGTGGGAAGAACACTTGAACCCAGCCACCCTGTGAGAGCATCTGAATGGTCTCTCATGTTCGAACACATGGATGGGAAATTAGATCCCGATTACTTTTAAAGCATTTAGTATGTGGACAGTTAAAAGGTCAGTGGAAAATCACTGATGTGTCAGACAACTGGACAAATGAGTGAATTCTTTTTCACATTCTGAGCTGGTGAATGGTCCCCATCCCCACCCCTGCTTCAGGCCCCACTCCTTCCCACCACACCCCTGCCCCCGGCAAAGACCCCGCCCACGGCCCTGCCCCTGCACCTGCCCCCTTTCACACCCCACCCTGCACCCACCCACGACCCTGCCCCTGCCAAATGCCCCACCCCTGCAACGCCCCATTGTAAATACAGTGGGATGAGCTGGTTGCCTGAACATCTGGGTGGCCTCTCCTCAGTGTGTGCACATTGAAGGTGGGTCAGTTCCCAAGCATTTCCCATAATGTGGACATTTAAAAAACAACACCCAGTGTGAACATGGTCATGTATCAACAGTCTGGATGATTGAGTGAATCCCTTCCCACAGCAAGGGATAGCATTGTGGCACACTGCTTAGCAATGACCGAGGGACCTCGGTCTAATTCCAGGCTTGGATGAAGGTAGAGAATGTGGAGAAGTGAATGGTGACATTTTGAAAATGTCCATATTACAGAGGAGGAGGAGCTGGATATACTGAAATCATACAAGTAGATAAATCTCCAGGACCCTATCAGTGGACCCTAGATTTCTGTGGGAAGCTGGGGAAGTGATTGCTGGGCCTCTTGCTGAGATATTTGTATCATCAATAGTCACAGGTGAGGTGCCAGAAGACTGGAGGTTGGCTAACATGGTGCCACTGTTTAAGGAAGGTGGTAAGGACAAACCAGGGAACTATGGACCAGTGAGCCTGAAGTCAGTGGTGGGCTCGTTGTCGGAGGGAATCCTGAGGGACAGGATGTACATGTATTTGGAAAGGCGAGGACTGGTTAGGCATAGTCAGCATGGCTTTATGCGTGGGAAGTCATGTCTCATGAACTAGACTGAGTAATTTGAATAAGTAACAAAGAGAATTGATGAGGATAGAGCGATGGACGTGATCTATGTGGACTTCAGTAAGGTGGTCGACGAGGTTCCCCATGGGAGACTGGTTCGTAATGTTAGATCTCATGGAATATAGGGAGGATTAGATATTTGGATACAGAACAGGCTCAAAGGTAGAAGACAGAGAGTGGTGGTGGAGGGTTGATTTTCAGACTGGAGGCCTGTGACCAGTGAAGTGTCACAAGGCTCGGTGCGGGGTCCACCACGTTTCATCATTTATATAAATGATTTGAATATGTACATAGGAGGTATAGTTAGTAAGTTTGCTGATGACACCAAAATTGGATGTGTCACGGACAGTGAAGAATGTTATCTCAGATTACAGTGGGATCTTGATCAGATGGGCCAATGGGATGAGGAGTGGCAGATGGAGTTTAATTTAGCGAGGTGCTGCATTTTGAGAAAGCAAACCTTAGCAGGTAAGGTCCAAGGGATTGTTCGGGAGTGTATAGGAGTTGGGGCGTCATGTTGAGTCTTTACAGGATATTGGTTAGGCAATGTTTAGAATATAGCAAGCAATTCTGGTCTCCTTCTTATCAGAAGGATGTTGTGAAACTTGAAATGGTTTTAAGAAGTTTTACAAGGATGTTGCCAGGGTTGGAGGATTTGAGCTGTGGGGAGAGGCTGAATCGATTGGGCTGTTTTCCGTGGACCTTTGGAGGCTGAGGGGTGACCTCATAGAGGTTTAGAAGATCATAAGGGGCATGGATAGGGTAAATAGACAAAGTCTTTTCCGTGGGGTGGGTGAGTCCACAACAAGAGGGCATAGGTTCATGGGAAGGATATAAAAGGGACATAAGTGGCAACGTTTTCATGCAGAGGCTGTTGTATGTATGGTATGAGCTGCTAGAGGAAGTGGTGGAGGTTGGTTTAATTGCAGCATTTAGAACCCACCCACGACCCTGCCCCTGCCAAATGCCCCACCCCTGCAACGCCCCGTTGTAAATACAGTGGGATGAGCTGGTTGCCTGAACCCAGGTCTGCACTGAGAACATCTGGGTGGCCTCTCCTCAGTGTGTGCACATTGAAGGTGGGTCAGTTCCCAAGCATTTCCCACAATGTGGACATTTAAAAAACAACACCCAGTGTGAACATGGTCATGTATCAACAGTCTGGATGATTGAGTGAATCCCTTCCCACAGCACTGTGGCACACTGCTTAGCAATGACCAAGGGACCGCAGTCAAATTCCAGGCTTGGATGAAGGTAGAGAATGTGGAGAAGTGAATGGTGACATTTTGAAAATGTCCATATTACAGAGGAGGAGGAGCTGGATATCCTGAAATCATACAAGTGGATAAATCTCCAGGACCCAATCAGTGGGCCCTATATTTCTGTGAGAAGCTGGGGAAGTGATTGCTGGGCCTCTTGCTGAGATATCTGTATCATCAATAGTCACAGGTGAGGTGCCAGAAGACTGGAGGTTGGCTAACATGGTGCCACTATTTAAGGAAGGTGGTAAGGACAAACCAGGGAACAATGGACCAGTGAGCCTGAAGTCAGTGGTGGGCTCGTTATCGGAGGGAATCCTGAGGGACAGGATGTACATGTATTTGGAAAGGCGAGGACTGGTTAGGCATAGTCAGCATGGCTTTGTGCGTGGGAAGTCATGTCTCATGAACTTGACTGAGTATTTTGAATAAGTAACAAAGAGAATTTATGAGGATAGAGCGATTGACGTGATCTATGTGGACTTCAGTAAGGTGGTCGATGAGGTTCCCCATGGGAGACTGGTTCGTAACATTAGATCTCATGGATATAGGGAGGATTAGCCATTTGGATACAGAACAGGCTGAAAGGTAGAAGACAGAGAGTGGTGGTGGAGGGTTGATTTTCAGACTGGATGTCTGTGACCAGTGGAGTGTCACAAGGCTCGGTGCGGGTCCACCACGTTTCATCATTTATATAAATGATTCGAATGTGTACATAGGAGGTATAGTTAGTAAGTTTGCTGATGACACCAAAATTGGATGTGTCACGGACAGTGAAGAATGTTATCACAGATTACAGTGGGATCTTGATCAGATGGGCCAATGCGATGAGGAGTGGCAGATGGAGTTTAATTTAGCGAGGTGCTGCATTTTGGGAAAGCAAACCTTAGCAGGAATTAAACACTTAATGGTAAGGTCCAAGGGATTGTTCTGGAGTGTATAGGAGTTGGGACGTCATATTGTGTCTTTACAGGATATTGGTTAGGCAATTTTTAGAATATAACAAGCAATTCTGGTCTCCTTCTTATCAGAAGGATGTTGTGAAACTTGAAATGGTTTTAATACGTTTTACAAGGATGTTACCAGGGTTGGAGGATTTGAGCTGTGGGGAGAGGCTGAATCGACTGGGCTGTTTTCCGTGGACCGTTGGAGGCTGAGGGGTGACCTCATAGAGGTTTAGAAGATCATAAGGGGCATGGATAGGGTCTATTCCGTGGGGTGAGTGAGTCCACAACTAGAGGGCATAGGTTCAGGGGAAGGATATAAAAGGGTCATTAGTTTTCATGCAGAGGCTGTTGCATGTATGGTATGAGCTGCTAGAGGAAGTGGTGGAGGTTGGTTTAATTGGAGCATTTAGAAGGCATCTGGATTGGTATATGAATAGGAAGGGTTTAGAGGGTTATGGGCCAACTGCTGGCAAATGCGTCTTCCCCCACAGTTCAAAGATGGGCAGGTTCGGTTGATTGGCCATGTTAAAGTACAGTGTTATGGGGTTGAGGGTAAGGTGCTGGGTGTGGGAGTGGCGATCATTAGAAGTTTGGTGTAGACTCGATGGGCTGAGTGGCCTCTTTCTGCTCTATAGGGTCTCTGTGATTCGACTTGGAGTAGGTGAATGGTCTCTCCCTGGTGTGACTGCACTGATGACTTTCCAGTTCAGATGGTGGTCTGTATCCCATCACACTAATCTCAAATTCCCCATAGTTTGTCTCCAGTGTGAATCCACTTGCTGTTTGACAATTCAGCTCAAACTTTGTCCATGTCGAGAGAATATGCATGGTTTCTCAACACTGAACCGTGCTCTTCCCTTCCATTTTCAAAACCCAATTGTATTCTGATTACCAATGGGTGACTCTCTCCAATCCTGATGTCTACTTTGGTTTCAATTACCCAGTAACACATCCTCCCCTCTGACAGACTGTAAATTATTTGAAACTGCATTAAAACAAGGGAGGTGATGGCATCGTTGTATTATCATGAGACTATTAATCCAGAGACTCAGATGATGTTCTAGGGACCTGGATTCAAATCCTGCTGTGACAGAGGTGGTCTCTATTTTGATTAAAAACCTGCGATTAAGTGTCTTATGGTCACGAAACCGTTGCTGCTTGTCGGAAAACCCCATCTGGTTCACTAATGTCCTTTTGGGGAGGAAGTCTGCCATCCTCCCTTGGTCTGCGCTCGGTATGAATCCAGACCTACCCTCTGACGAAATGAGGAAAGGGTATCAAATCCTGGCCTGGGCAGCAGGGCCCACATGTCATGAGCGAATTAAAAAAGAAGTGTGAGAGAGAATTTACAAAAAAATACAAATACAGGTTGCGAAACTGTGCTGAATGAAGCTGATAATTTGTGGAATCTGAAATAGGGTGAAGTAACCACAGGAGCTGCTGATTGACATTAAAAAGATCCCAATGATTGACTGATGTCTTTCAATGAAGGAACCCTTCCCCCTGGTCTGGGCCTTCACACGATGCTGTGCTCTCTGGGAGCAGAATGAGGGAAGAAGTGGTTTGTTGATCTGGACAGATGCTGTTATTTCATCACCACTGGGTGAATCATCTGTATTTCCTGACCTAACAACATTGTGGGAACACTTTGGTTAAACACTAGGTTCCCCACAGACACCTGGGAAATAGGAACATCTGCTGATCTTGGCAGTGAATTGCAAATTCCAAGGATATGGATTTACAAATAGGAATGCATGTAAAAGCTTCAGAGCATCTAATTTGTTGCTGAAACAATGTTGCTTTGCAGTTTATGGACAAATTGTATTCAGCAAATTGATCTTCCCTGGAATCTACCTGCTCAACATGATTTTCCCTGGAATCCATCTACTCAACATGATCTTCCTTATATTTCACCCTCTCAACCACATCTTGCCTGGAATCCATCTGTTCGACCTGATCTTCCCAAGAATCTGCTGCTCAATCTGATCTTCCCAAGAATAAACCTTCTCAACCGACCTTCCTTAGAATCTATCTGCTCCACCTAATCTTGCCTTGAACCCATTCAATCTCATAATTTCTAGAATTTACCCGCTCCACATGATCTTCCCTCAAACCTGACTGCTCAATCTGATCATCCTGAAATTCTAGCTGCTGAAACTGATGCAAGGAGATGACACTGGAAATGGACAATTCAATTTCCTCTTGCAGAAAGCTCCCACAGACACAATGAGCTCAGTAGACTCGCTGTATATGGTAATCATTCAATCCCTAGTGCAGGGGAAAAGAATTTGTGATTGTAGAGAAACTGAGGGAATATAAAAATTGTAAATTAGCAGCACTTGGGCAGCGATGGTAAACTCAGTGAAACACAGTTGGCATAAGCAGAAGTTAAACACCTAACTGACCTAAAATACACTCATTATTAAAGGCAGTGGAAGGGAGACAATTGTAATGTGATTATCAGGATCTGTAGAGGTGAGACAGAGCGATGGACGGATAGAGATTCAGAAGAACTGTAAGGAGCCATCACGGTCCCAGAGACATGGAACATTACACATGGAACAGAGAACAGCACAAACAGAATGACATTGGAGATGCAAGCTCAAAAAGCTCTGAAGAATTCTGTAACTGAAAAGCTATTCGAACTCTGGTGTCAGTGAAAACCCTGACATTTGAGGGAATGCCCAGGATGGGGGTGATGTCACCGTTACATTGTCATTGTGTAATGACATCACCCAGAAGGATGCAGAGCATCTGGGTCGATGCAAACTAAAGATCCCCCACATACTGGGAAGGATGGCAGGGTTCCTGACAGTGGACCCAGGAGATTTACCAGGATGGTTTGGAGAATGATAGATTGCAGTTATGAGGTTAGGTTGTAGAAATCGGCATTGAGGGGAGATTTGAAAGAGTAGGAGCATTAGTTTATGATTGGTTAACACAAGGTAAATAAAGTGATAATTTTTCCATTAGCTGACCATAAAAGGATTAGAGACGAGTTACATCAGTTTGGGGATGTTCCACAGGGAGAATGTGAGGAAGAAATTTTATGTAATGAATATTAATGACCTTGAACTCAATGCTGACACACAAACGTCAATTATGCTGAGATCTTGATACATTGATGGAGGTCATGTATTAAAAAAAAACGGTCTGATCAATGATGGAATCTGAATTGAATATAATCTATCATTGAGCTGACAGAATTAATGTGAAGTGTCTCTCAATGGACTTAGACCAGGCGATTTCAGACAGACAGCACATCAACTTTCCAAAGATTACTGGTTTGTTCTGGAGAAATCTTCAGTTGATTCTGGAAATCTTTCGATAGATTGACGTTGTGAGACGTTGCCGATGTATAAAGGTCAAACTCTTGGAAGGACATGGGTGGAAATACTCAACAGGCGAGGCAGGTGGGAACATACACAGTGAACATTTTAGCTCAACGAAATGTCATCAACATTTTTTGAAGTGCGATAAGTAGGCAGTAAATAGAAAAAAAAATTGATCGGGAGCAATTGTATAAGAGTGAAAATTAGAGTCTAAATCACAAAAGAAAGTAAAATATCGTGGATGCTGCAGGAAAGTTCACAGTCACTGAGAGTCAGCTAAACTTGAAATGATACATCTGATTGTCTTTTCAGAGCGTGTATGCTCGGTTTAGGAGGACAGTCTAAAACAATGGGGCCACTATAAGAATCAGAGATGGAGAGGAATCCTTTGTTGAGCACGCTGAATTGTTAACATTTAGTGTGGAATGCTAATTCGGGAAATTACACTCAGATCATGTGGATTTTTATGTGTTAGTCAGTGCCTGGTTCATACGTATGCACACCTTTACAATTACAGCTCCTATTGCATTTCCACAAACATATTCCAGCTCCAAGTAGATATTTGTTTATTGGAAACAATATAATCGTTCAACTTGTGGATAACAATCAAAAGAAACTTTTAATTCCAAACAAAAGTTTGAGACGAGTCCTGTGCTGTATTCCTGCCTACATTTTCCTGATCTGCTCTCGACTCTGGTGAGCAGTGTGATGCTGTCCAGGCTGAAATACAGTCTCTTCAGAACTTTCCTTGGTCTCCAAAGCAGTGACAGATCTGCTGACCAATACAACAACCATGTCATGGTCTCATTTCTCATCTGTGTTTTCGATGAGGTTGCTGCCTACCATTCCTGCAAATATATTCACCTCTCTCTGCATTTATTTAGTAACGGAAGTTCCAGCTAGCTAATGGTCTCTTGCTTCATATCCGTCCATTCCTTGCAGATCCATCTGCTTATGGGGCTAAAAGCCTCTGAAATACTCCTATCATATCTGCCTCCATTACCACCCCTGACATTACGTTCCAGACACCTGCCACTCTCTGTGGAAATAAGTCTTGCCCCACATCTTGTTTGAACTATCCCACTTTCACGTTAAATGTATGCTGGATAGTTTTCGACATTTCAATTCTGCGAGAGAGATTCTTACTGTCAACTTTATTTATGTATCTCATAATTTTATAGAATTCCACGGAGTCTCCCCTCAGCCTCCACTGTTCCAAGGAAAACAACCTGAGTTTTTCTAGAGTCTCCTCATAGCTCATATCCTCCAATACAGGCACCATTCCTATAAACTTCTTCTGTACCCTCCACATCCTCCCTGTAATGTGCCGAACAGAATTAAACGCAACACTCTAAGTGAAGCCTATCTAAAGTCTTATAAAGCTGCAACATGGCATCCTAACTCTCCTTTCTTCCTTGCGATTTGTGTCGAGTCCATGAGCTTCTATACCTTCCCGCACAGCTCCTTCATTTGCAACCTTTACCTCACAACATTACCTATCCTCTAGTCCCAGGCCTACAGTGTCGTCATGCCAACATCACGTTGCACTTTTCCCGACATCAAAACCAGGACAGTGATGGTGACTCGCATTTCCACAGTAACGCAATCCTTGTCTCCCTCTGCCTCTAATATGGTGACTTTCCCATCCCTTCCACAATTCCTGTCTACTCTGCTACAAGAGGCTGTCCCCAGTGCTCAGAACTGACTTCCCAACTTCACTCTACTGCAGGGACCCCCGACCCCCTCCTTGAGGATTTCATCGAACTGATCCCCAATGACAGGAACAGACAGGGTCAGCATGGATTGGTGAACGGGAATTCAGGATCGAAAAGTCTACTGGATCATTTCAGAGACGTAATGAGCAGTTTGTGTGGCCACATCTCTGAATTATAGTGATACAGATTTCCTGATCCTGATTCCTGAAGAAGGGCTCATGCCCGAAACGTCGATTCTCCTGCTCCTTGGATACTGTGCTTTTCCAGCAAGATGTTTTTAGCTCCATCCCAAACAATGTCAAAGTCCCTGGACACACTATGCCAGGATCTCCTGACTGAATGCTGTCTCCCTTGCCCGGACTGAGAACTGGTTCCCTGAGGCTTTGAGACGTGACCATTTCGTTGAAGCACATGCAGTGTGTTTGCTGCTTTAGCTGCTGTTCCAAGTGCCTGACAGTCCACCCCCTTGACTGATCACCACTAACAACAACGGTAAACTGCCTGGCTTATCGGCTCTCAGAGTAATATGCCTCTGACTTGGTCAATTGTGATACCACACACAGTTGTGTCCTACGCCAGTGAATATGTAATCTGATCCAACTCACAGGCCTTTGAACTGAGAAAATAAAGCTGTCACAACTACACCTATTGATTCTGATTGTTCTCGCATATCTGGTGAAAAACATTCTTCAAGATTTACAAGGATGTTGCCAGGGTTGGAAGGTTTCAGCTACAGGGAGAGGCTGAATTGGCTGGGGGTGATTTCCCTGGAGGGTCAGAGGCTGGGAGATGACCGTATAGAGGTTTATAAAATCATGAGGGGCATGGATAGGGTAAACAGACAAGGTATTTTCCCTGCGGTGGAATGCGAGGGCATAGGTTTAGTTTGGGAGGGAACAAAATTCAAAGGAACGTAAGGAGCAAAGTTTTCACGCAGAAGATGGTGTATGTGTGGAATGGGCTGTCAGAGGAAGTGGTGGAGGCTGGTACAATTACAACATTTAAAAGGCACCTGGATGAGTAAATGAACAGGAAGGGTTTAGAGGGATATGGGCCAAGGGCTGGCAAATGGGACTAGATTAGGTTAGAATATCTGGTCAGCATGGACGAGTTGTGCTGTACATTTCTTTGAATCTCTGTGCTTTAAAAACAAGAGATCTTTTCCTGCTTCACAGTGATCTCAAAATCTCTCATTCAATGCATCTGAGTCATCCTCCTCCTCATCAAAATCCAAACTGTTGAATACTGCAATATCTTTATCTTCTCCAATTTGTTTTCTGAAACGCCGTTTGACATTAGGTAGAGCTGGTGGGCAACTTTGTTTTACTTCTGCTGTTAGGAGTTGGGAGTTGGTGGGAAGGGCAGCGTGCACCGGGGATGAAGTGATAAAATTGAGAGTGAGGGCTGAACATGCAGAAAATGACAGGTGAATAGTAACTGAGAACAAATTGATTTGCACGAAAACGAGTCCGACTTGACCAAAAGGCTGTCTGTACGCTTTCTTACACACAGACACTGTAGACGAGAAATAAAGCTAACACACACAAAAAAAATGAACTAATAAAGCTGCTTTTCGGATTCTTTAATGAGGGGTGCACCATTCCCAGAAACACTGAAACACCAGGACGATGTGCGAAGTTGGTTGAGCAAGCTCCTAAACCAACATCTTCCTGCAAAAATCAGATAAATATTTACTCCCTAATTCAGGGATGTATCAGATATTAAAACTGACAGGAACAGACATGATCTTAGCCAAAAGGCCGAGAAGTGATACTGGTGTTATCATCAAGATTAGAGTGGTGCTAAAAAAGCACAGCAGGTCAGACCGCATCCAAGGAGCAGGAAAATCGCCATTTTGTGCAAGAGCCCTTTCTCAGGATTGATGCTGGGAGCCTCGGGGGTGGAGAGATAAATGGGAGGGGGTGGGGCAAGGGTGAATGTAGCTG